>NC_091356.1:21806806-21954306 GCF_038502225.1 Cherax quadricarinatus | reverse complement strand
GGAATCGAACCCGGGCCCTCCGTGTGTGAAGCGGGAGCTTTAGCCACCAGGCCACCGGGCCACCAACAGGTGCGTATCGGTGTATAAACATAATATTCAATTTAATTTCTTTTCTTTTAGGGACTAAGTAGTCACTGACTGGTGATTTACAGGTGGACAGCCTTAATGGCACTCGCGAAATCGTTAATCTTGAAACCTAACTAATTAACGAGAAATAAATACACAGGTTCAACATTTCTTTTCATTTAAATCTTAGGTAACCATGATAACCTAGGCAGTATAATAATTGCTTAGATAACTACCAACAACTGGCTGATCACTGAGTGGGCCATGATGACTGAAGCAAGACTCCACTTTCAACCAGCTATTGTTGTAAAAATAAATGGTATAAAATACCGACACAATGGAAACAAACACATATGCAGTTTAATGTGATCCTTTATTGACAACGTTTCGCCCACATAGTGGGCTTTTTCAAGTCACGAACAGATCTACCTGGGGTGGAAGGTACGGGAGTATTTATAGTCTGACTATATATACTCCAGTACCTTCCACCCCAGGTAGATCTGTTTGTGACTTGAAAAAACCCAGTGTGGGCGAAACGTTGTCAATAAAGGATCACATTAAACTGCATATGTGTTTATGTTTCCAGCTATTGTGGTAAAATGACCTACTCGGGTCTGGAGGACGGAGGAACGAGACCAACACCGTTTACTAATTGACCTAAACAGGATTATCTGACGGATGACCGAGCCTTCAGTTCTCTTTGTACTGAATAACCTCAAGGGTTTACTGAATTCTGTGTCGAGCTACCACCCGTCCTTGTATTGAACTCTCGAATGATTACTGGACTGAGTTACAAGCTTCTACAGAGAGAGGATCGAGCCTCAGTCGCTACTTGTGATGAATGACATTCACGAGTTTAGTGGAGAGAGGATCGAGCCTCAATCGCTCCATGTGATGAGTGATCCATTCAGGTTTAGAGAATCGTGCCTACACAGGGCCATGAATGTCAAGTAGCCCACAAACCAGACAGGCAAAATACCTGCAGCAGATACATGTAGCTGTGGTACTATGACACCCAGATGCTGTAGAGCAACGACACATGTTCACTGATCAATAAATAACAAAAAGGCATAATACCGTGACTGGAACGATACACAAATAACCCGCACATAAAAGAGAGAAGCTTACGACGACGTTTGTGTATTCACTGATCAACATATATATTACGGAATCATTTCGTCACGCGAGGCTTCACTATTTAAGATGCCTCAAGTGGCGAAACATTTTCTGTAATAAATACTATGATCAGTGCACAGGTGACTTTTACCTATAGTTTATAGTGCCAGTAATTGTTTATTAAAACCATTAATAAAACAGCATTAGGAAACTTGATAAAGTGGTATTTAAAGCAACACATCGTTGAGAAGAAATTGATAAATAGCTTATGTTGCAGAACATCGTATACTAGAGCACATGAAAGAGCAGTGTTAAACTTTATATCTTAAAACACTTCATACCGGAGTATTTTGTACCAGACGCCTATAACACTTGATACAGTAGATTTTAGTACCAAACATTACATAATGGCGGGACTGTGGTACGTGGGTGTCACATACCCATGATAATAATTTCGCTTCTTGGCTGCTAAAAATCCATCTACCCTGGGATCTCCACCATATTTGTTCTATACAAAGCAAATATTCCATTCAAATTCAATTTTCAAATTTATTTATTTATTTGTAATTAGTACATTAAGATAATAGTTTTTACAATAATGGGTTGCAATGCAAAGATAGCCTCTATTATGCCTAGGCATTATGAGTCGACTTAATTTAATGGTTTACTGATTACTTTACACTAAAGAAATTTATAATAGTTGTACAGTAATTATCTTAATTATCAGTGAATCTAATTCATAAAAACCAAGGGATATATTCATATATTCAAAAATGCTTTTTATGAAACATGATTGAAGAGTAGTTTCCAGTAGTTTGCAGTATGAGAACGCTGCAATTTGATGAAGGGCAATACAGTGGACCCCCGCATAACGATCACCTCCGAATGCGACCAATTATGTAAGTGTATTTATGTAAGTGCGTTTGTACGTGTATGTTTGGGGGTCTGAAATGGACTAATCTACTTCACAATATTCCTTATGGGAACAAATTCGGTCAGTACTGGCACCTGAACATACTTCTGGAGTGAAAAAATATCGTTAACCGGGGGTCCACTGTACTGCTTTTGGTAGGTATGTGTACTTATATGTGGTAATTTGTTAATATATGAAATTGGTCGTCTAGTCTTGATGTTTTAAGATTTAGGTAATTGGTAGATTTATTTGCAGTGTTAATTATTGAGTAGTGATTATTTAGTCTCGGGTGATTAAGTGACTTTTGAGAAGAGTCTTAAATTGATTTTCAGACCGGGTTACTTTAGTATTTTCTGGTAATGAATTCCAAATTTTGGGGCCCTTTATGTGCATAGAGTTTTTACACAGTGTGATATGGACACAGGTACATCAAAAAGAGATCTGTGTCTTGTGTTATGGTCGTGGGTCCTGTTAAGGTTGGTGAGGAGAAGTTTGAGTGGAGGCCTTATGTTTGCAGGTGTTGTTCTATGTATGTAGTAGGCACATGAATAAGTATGGATGTTCTTAATGGTGAGCAAATTTAGACTTTCGAATATTGGTGGAGTATGCTGTCGGGAGTGGGAATTTGTTATCATTCTGACTGCTGCCTTTTGCTGGGTTATTAGTGGTCTTAGGTGATTTAATGTTGCTGATCCCCATGCACAAATTCCATATGTGAGATAAAGGTAGATGAGTGAATGATACAGTGCCAGGAGAGTTGATTGTGGAACATAGTATCGTGTCTTTGATAGTATGCCTACAGTCTTAGAGATTTTCTTTGTGATTTGTTGTATATGTGTCTGGAACTTGAGGCTACTGTCAAGGTGGATTCCGAGGAATTTTCCCTCCGCGAGTCTGGTGACGGGTGATCCGTTTAGCGTAGTGTTAAGTGGAACATTTGCAGCTTTGCTTCCATACTGAATGAAGAAGGTTTTGTCAGTATTCAGAGTAAGTTTATTAGTCATCATCCAGGCAGATATTTTCTGCAATTCGTCATTGCCAGTGTTAATTTGGATTTGAGTGAGAGAAGACGTATGTAGTGTCATCTGCAAATAATATGGGTATGACTTTAGGTAGTTGAGGGAGTGGCCTCTTATACCACAGTGTGTTAATTTAGTGTACAACAGTTCATGGTCGACTGTATCAAAAGCTTTACGTAAATCAATATTATTATTATAATCAAGGGGGAAGCGCTAAAACCGGAGGATTATACAGCGACGTAAATCAATAAAAACTCCCAGCAGGACTTCTTTCTTTTCGAGAGCGGTATGCATTAGTTCTAGCATGTGTATGATAGCATCATTTGTGCTTTTATTATTCCTGAATCCAAACTGACAGGGGTTCAGTATGTTATGTGAGATAAGGTAGGAAGAGATCCGTCTATTAATTAATTTTTCAAAGATTTTAGAGAGGAGTGGTAAGTTAGATATTGGTCTATAGTTATTCAAGTCAGCTTGGTCACCTCCTTTGTGGATCAGAGTGATCCTCGCTGTTTTGAGAATTGTTGGGAAGGTGGAGGATTCAATGGATTTCTTAAAGAGTGTTGCAATAATTGGTAACAATACTTGAGAAGCTTTTTTGTACATATAAGTTGGCAAGTTGTTTATGTCTCCTGCCTTGTTTTTAAGGGTGTTGATGTGCGAGACTTCTGTTGGGTTGGTTGGAGCGAGGAATAGTGTGTTCGGGTAGGTGCTCGTGGGGTGGTCTGACGGACAGGTGTTTTAGTTTGGGATTTTGCTCGCTAGGTCCTTTCCTATGGTGGAGAAGAAAACATTGAGTCTGTTCGCTCTTTAAGTTGGTGTGAGTAAGGGTTCATCTGATTTTGTTAATTTGATTGTTTTGATTTTAGATATCTTTTTAGTTCCAAGAATTTCAGGTAGAGTTTTCCAGGTCGGTTTCATTTCTTTGATGTTTTGTAATCTGTTTTCATAACACAATTTTTTAGACCTTCTTATCAGGCTGGTAAGAGCTGACGAGTAACGTTGAGACTGGTCTCTAGTTATTTGACCCATTCTATACTGTTTTTCATATTGGTGCTTTGTGTTAACGGATTTAAGGATGCTTGGTGTTAGCCAGGGACTTTTCAATCTCGTAGTTGTGATCTGTTTAGTTTTTAGGGCAATGTTTGTTATAGAGGTAATGGTTTTTTTTTTAGAAAATTATTTATACATTCATTCATATCTGTATATATTTCGAGCTCATTTTGCCAGTCGATGTTATTCATAGCTGCTACAAAGTTATTTACAGCTGTCTCGGTATGTAGTCTGAAGGTAACTTAAGTAATGTCTTGGGGCAATTTACCTAGATTGGTTATGAGAAAGGTTGGGTAGTGGTCTGTGGTGTTGTGTGTGATTATGCCTGATTTTAAAGGGGATATGGTGTTAGTCCAGATGTGGTCTATTAAAGAGATCCTAGTCTCGGAGATTCTTGTAGGTTTAGATGTTGTTGGTAGCAACAAACAGTTGTTCATAGTGTTGGTGAATTCGGTTACTTGTTTGTCCTGGTCATGTAGTAGATTTATGTTGCATATAGTGTGTGTGACTATATAACTCAACCTGCACATAGTGAATGAATCACAGTATAACCTCTCATGCATATAGTGCATCACTAGCCCGCTTTAAATATATTAAGTGCGTTAATGTATAACCCGTCCTGCATACAGTGAGTCACTATCTATCATGTTATGCATACAGTCAGTGCGTCACCACATAGCCTGTTCTACATTTAGTGAGTACGGATATTGACGCAATTCACAATTGTTTTATTTTATATGTAGGGACCATATAACGTTTGTGGATTGAATATCATTGAGATTTGATCCAAGAGGACGATAAGTTAAGTTCCTTCACCAGCATCACGTCACCATACAGCCGCCATTCAGGGAAAATAATCTAGTTATATATTGCAAACTGTTTCTATACCATCTTGCAAGTGTTGCACACGAATGATATACAATACCCAGATGATAAAGATACCCAGATGTGCAACATCTGGGTATCTTTCAAATTAATCACTTGCAAATTGTTAAATTGTGTAGGTATTCATAAATTTGCTTTTCTTGCGAATATATTGCACCTTTGCACCTTTCAGTGTTTATATGACAAGGTGTTTATCTGTGAGGGAATATACATCGAGAGGTGAGTATATATATATATATATATATATATATATATATATATATATATATATATATATATATATACAGTGGTCCCTCAATAATCGACCGGCCTGAAAGTCGACCATTTCGGAAATCAACCGGTTTTTTCGACAAAATATTGACTCGGAAATTGACCGAAATTCGTTTATCGACCCATCTCGACCCGTCGTCCCAGACGCGTATGCACGAGGTAAGCGGGCCTCAACCCGCCTCAGCCTTCCTTCCCAGCCAGTGTGCCATTGTTTACCAGTTAGCGGCGGTCCTCTCACGTGCTCCAGTGAAATATTTCATATTTCATTTATTTTAGTGCTTGCAAGTTATTTAAGTGCTAAATAAGCTACCATGGCTCCAAAGAAAGCTCCTAGTGCCAAACCTTTGGTAAAGAAGGTGAGAAATACCATTGAATTTAAGAAAAACATCATTGAACAATATGATAGTGGCGTACGTGTGGGCGAACTGGCCAGGATGTATAACAAAAATCATTCAACCATATCTTCCATCATAGCCATGAGAAAGGAAATCAAGGATGCTGTTGTTGCAAAGGGGGTAAATATGCTGACAAAAATGAAATCACCAGTACTGGAAGAGGTTGAGAAGTTATTATTGGTGTGGATAAATGAGAAACAATTAGCAGGAGACAGTCTTATGACCTCAATTATTTGTGAAAAGGCTAGGCAGTTGCATGAAGATTTGGTAAATAAATTGCCTGCAAATAGTGGTGAAGTGAGTGATTTTAAGGCCAGCAAAGGCTGGTTTGAGAGATTTAAGAAGCGTACTGGCATACACAGTGTGGTAAGGCATGGTGAGGCTGCCAGTTCGGACCACAAGGCGGCTGAAAAATATGTGCATGAATTCCAGGAGTACATAGAGGCTGAAGGACTGAAACCTGAACAAGTGTTCAATTGTGACGAAACAGGCCTCTTTTGGAAGAAAATGCCAAAGAGGACCTTCATTACACAAGAGGAAAAGTCAATGCCAAGACACAAGCCTATGAAAGACAGGCTGACGCTAATGTTCTGTGCTAATGCTAGTGGGGATTTCAAAGTGAAGCCGTTACTAGTGTACCATTCTGAAAATCCCAGAGCATTTAAGAAAAATAATGTTATGAAGAGTAAATTGTGTGTGTTTTGGAAATCTAATAATAAGGCATGGGTCACGAGGGAAATTTTTGTAGAGTGGTTCAACGAAGTGTTTGGCCCTAGTGTGAAGAATTACCTCCTGGAGAAGAAATTGGATCTCAAGTGCCTGCTAGTAATGGACAATGCACCTGCTCATCCACCAAACTTGGATGACCTAATTCTGAAGGAGTTTGGGTTCATCTCAGTAAAGTTCTTGCCCCCGAATACCACTCCTCTCCTCCAACCCATGGACCAGCAGGTCATTGCAAACTTTAAAAAACTGTACACCAAAGCAATGTTTGAAAGGTGCTTCAATGTGACCTCAGACACTCACTTGACCCTACGAGATTTTTGGAAAGAACATTTCAGTATTTTCCATTGTGTAAGCCTTATAGGTAAGGCTTGGGAGGGAGTGTCTACCAGGACTTTGAACTCTGCTTGGAGAAAATTGTGGCCAGATTGTGTCGACAAGAGGGATTTGGAAGGGTTTGGGGCAGACCCTGATGAGCCTATGTCAGTTTTGAACTCTATTGTGGCACTGGGGAGTTCCATGGGGTTGGATGTGAGTTTGGAGGATGTGGAAGAGTTGGTGGAGGACCACAACGAAGAGCTAACCACTGAGGAGCTGCAAGAGCTTCAGCAGGAAGAGCAACAGATCGCAGCTCAGAATCTTGCTGCAGAGGAGGAGGAAGAGAGATGGAAGAAGGTGCCTTCTTCAGAAATTAAGGAGATTTTTACTATGTGGGGTAAGATGGAAAGATTTATGGAGAAACATCACCCAGAGAAGGATGTTGCAAGCCATATCGGCAACTTGTACAGTGACAGAGTCTTGGCCCATTTTAGGGAAGTTTTAAAGAGACGCCAGAAACAGAGCTCTCTGCACAGTTATTTTGCGAGACAGGACTCCAGTGACTCTCAAGCTGGTCCTAGTGGCATTAAGAAACAGAGAAAAGAAGCAACCCCAGAAAAGCAAATGGTACCTGAGGTGTTGCTGGAAGGGGATTCCCCTTCCAAACTATAAACAATCCACTCTCTCCTCCTCCTCCAGTCTCCCATACACTAAAAAGAATCTCCAATAAAGGTAAGTGTTATGCTGTTAATGTTTCATTCATCATTTCCCATTGTATTGTTTATGTACTACATGAATATTTCATGTTAAATTTTTTTTGTTTTAATACTTCTGGGTGTCAGGAACGGATTAATTGAATTTACATTATTTCTTATGGGGAAAATTGATTCGTAAATCGACCATTTCGATAATCGACCGGCTTCCAGGAACGGATTACCGTCGATAATCGAGGGACCACTGTATATATATTATATATATATATATATATCTATATATATATATATATATATATATATATATATATATATATAGATATGTTTTTATATATCGATGTATATATATATATATGTATATATATTATATGTCGTGCCGAATATGTAAAACTGGTCAGTTAGCAAGAACTCATTTAAAATTAAGTCTTTTCGAAAATTATCTCTTGTACGTTTTAAGATATATTTTTTTCATTAATGTTAATATAATTTTTTTTAATTTTGCACCAAAAGAATCTTAGAAAACTTACCTAACCTTATTATAACAAGAGCAATTTATTTTAGTCTAACCCAACTAAATATATCTTAAATACGTTTACAATAATTTTGTACTAAGCAAACACAATGAAATATATTTTTTTCGTTAGGTTCAGAATGATTTTGACGAAATTATTGCATACACAAATTTTCACTTGTCCTATATGGCAAGATGAGCGTTGCTATTTAAGCCAAGATCGCACGTTCTGCCTGTTCGGCACGACATTATATATATATATATATATATATATATATATATATATATATATATATATATATATATATATATATATATATATATATATATATATAGGTAGTAGGTAGTAGGTTGGTAGGTAGTAGGTTGGTAGACAGCAACCACCCAGGGAAGTACTACCGTCCTGCCAGATGACTGTGAAACAGAAACCTGTAACTGTTTTGCATGATGGTAGGATTGCTGGTTTCTTTTTCTGTCTCATAAACACGCTAGATAACAGGGATATCTTGCTACTCCTACTTACACTTTGGTCACACTTCACAGACACGCACATGCATATATATATATACATACATATAGGTTTTTCTCCTTTTTCTAAATAGCTCTTGTTCTTCTTTATTTCTTCTATTGTCCATGGGGAAGTGGAAAAGAATCTTTCCTCCGTAAGCCATGCGTGTCGTATGAGGCGACTAAAATGCCGGGAGCAATGGGCTAGTAACCCCTTCTCCTGTAGACACTTACTAAAAAAGAGAAGAAGAAAAACTTTATAAAACTGGGATGCTTAAATGTGCGTGGATGTAGTGCGGATGACAAGAAACAGATGATTGCTGATGTTATGAATGAAAAGAAGTTGGATGTCCTGGCCCTAAGCGAAACAAAGCTGAAGGGGGTAGGAGAGTTTCAGTGGGGGGAAATAAATGGGATTAAATCTGGAGTATCTGAGAGAGTTAGAGCAAAGGAAGGGGTAGCAGTAATGTTAAATGATCAGTTATGGAAGGAGAAAAGAGAATATGAATGTGTAAATTCAAGAATTATGTGGATTAAAGTAAAGGTTGGATGCGAGAAGTGGGTCATAATAAGCGTGTATGCACCTGGAGAAGAGAGGAATGCAGAGGAGAGAGAGAGATTTTGGGAGATGTTAAGTGAATGTATAGGAGCCTTTGAACCAAGTGAGAGAGTAATTGTGGTAGGGGACCTGAATGCTAAAGTAGGAGAAACTTTTAGAGAGGGTGTGGTAGGTAAGTTTGGGGTGCCAGGTGTAAATAATAATGGGAGCCCTTTGATTGAACTTTGTATAGAAAGGGGTTTAGTTATAGGTAATACATATTTTAAGAAAAAGAGGATAAATAAGTATACAAGATATGATGTAGGGCGAAATGACAGTAGTTTGTTGGATTATGTATTGGTAGATAAAAGACTGTTGAGTAGACTTCAGGATGTACATGTTTATAGAGGGGCCACAGATATATCAGATCACTTTCTAGTTGTAGCTACACTGAGAGTAAAAGGTAGATGGGATACAAGGAGAATAGCATCAGGGAAGAGAGAGGTGAAGGTTTATAAACTAAAAGAGGAGGCAGTTAGGGTAAGATATAAACAGCTATTGGAGGATAGATGGGCTAATGAGAGCATAGGCAATGGGGTCGAAGAGGTATGGGGTAGGTTTAAAAATGTAGTGTTAGAGTGTTCAGCAGAAGTTTGTGGTTACAGGAAAGTGGGTGCGGGAGGGAAGAGGAGCGATTGGTGGAATGATGATGTAAAGAGAGTAGTAAGGGAGAAAAAGTTAGCATATGAGAAGTTTTTACAAAGTAGAAGTGATGCAAGGAGGGAAGAGTATATGGAGAAAAAGAGAGAGGTTAAGAGAGTGGTGAAGCAATGTAAAAAGAGAGCAAATGAGAGAGTGGGTGAGATGTTATCAACAAATTTTGTTGAAAATAAGAAAAAGTTTTGGAGTGAGATTAACAAGTTAAGAAAGCCTAGAGAACAAATGGATTTGTCAGTTAAAAATAGGAGAGTTATTAAATGGAGAGTTAGAGGTATTGGGAAGATGGAGGGAATATTTTGAGGAATTGTTAAATGTTGATGAAGATAGGGAAGCTGTGATTTCGTGTATAGGGCAAGGAGGAATAACATCTTGTAGGAGTGAGGAAGAGCCAGTTGTGAGTGTGGGGGAAGTTCGTGAGGCAGTAGGTAAAATGAAAGGGGGTAAGGCAGCCGGGATTGATGGCATAAAGATAGAAATGTTAAAAGCAGGTGGGGATATAGTTTTGGAGTGGTTGGTGCAATTATTTAATAAATGTATGGAAGAGGGTAAGGTACCTAGGGATTGGCAGAGAGCATGCATAGTTCCTTTGTATAAAGGCAAAGGGGATAAAAGAGAGTGCAAAAATTATAGGGGGATAAGTCTGCTGAGTATACCTGGTAAAGTGTATGGAAGAGTTGTTATTGAAAGAATTAAGAGTAAGACGGAGAATAGGATAGCAGATGAACAAGGAGGCTTTAGGAAAGGTAGGGGGTGTGTGGACCAGGTGTTTACAGTGAAACATATAAGTGAACAGTATTTAGATAAGGCTAAAGAGGTCTTTGTGGCATTTATGGATTTGGAAAAGGCGTATGACAGGGTGGATAAGGGGGCAATGTGGCAGATGTTGCAAGTGTATGGTGTAGGAGGTAGGTTACTGAAAGCAGTGAAGAGTTTTTACGAGGATAGTGAGGCTCAAGTTAGAGTATGTAGGAAAGAGGGAAATTATTTCCCAGTAAAAGTAGGCCTTAGACAAGGATGTGTGATGTCATCGTGGTTGTTTAATATATTTATAGATGGGGTTGTAAGAGAAGTAAATGCGAGGGTCTTGACAAGAGGCGTGAAGTTAAAAGATAAAGAATCACTCACAAAGTGGGAGTTGTCACAGCTGCTTTTTGCTGATGACACTGTGCTCTTGGGAGATTCTGAAGAGAAGTTGCAGAGATTGATGGATGAATTTGGTAGGGTGTGCAAAAGAAGAAAATTAAAGGTGAATACAGGAAAGAGTAAGGTTATGAGGATAACAAAAAGATTAGGTGATGAAAGATTGAATATCAGATTGGAGGGAGAGAGTATGGAGGAGGTGAATGTATTCAGATATTTGGGAGTGGACGTGTCAACGGATGGGTCTATGAAAGATGAGGTGAATCATAGAATTGATGAGGGAAAAAGCGTGAGTGGTGCACTTAGGAGTCTGTGGAGACAAAGAACTTTGTCCTTGGAGGCAAAGAGGGGAATGTATGAGAGTATAGTTTTACCAACGCTCTTATATGGGTGTGAAGCATGGGTGATGAATGTTGCAGCGAGGAGAAGGCTGGAGGCAGTGGAGATGTCATGTCTGAGGGCAATGTGTTGTGTGAATATAATGCAGAGAATTCGTAGTTTGGAAGTTAGGAGGAGGTGCGGGATTACCAAAACTGTTGTCCAGAGGGCTGAGGAAGGGTTGTTGAGGTGGTTCGGACATGTAGAGAGAATGGAGCGAAACAGAATGACTTCAAGAGTGTATCAGTCTGTAGTGGAAGGAAGGCGGGGTAGGGGTCGGCCTAGGAAAGGTTGGAGAGAGGGGGTAAAGGAGGTTTTGTGCGCGAGGGGCTTGGACTTCCAACAGGTATGCATGAGCGTGTTTGATAGGAGTGAATGGAGACAAATGGTTTTTAATACTTGACGTGCTGTTGGAGTGTGAGCAAAGTAACATTTATGAAGGGGTTCAGGGAAACCGGCAGGCCGGACTTGAGTCCTGGAGATGGGAAGTACAGTGCCTGCACTCTGAAGGAGGGGTGTTAATGTTGCAGTTTAAAAACTGTAGTGTAAAGCACCCTTCTGGCAAGACAGTGATGGAGTGAATGATGGTGAAAGTTTTTCTTTTTCGGGCCACCCTGCCTTGGTGGGAATCGGCCAGTGTGATAATAAAATATATATATATATATATATATATATATATATATATATATATATATATATATATATATATATATATATATATAGTGTGTTTGATTTAAAGACGAAATACATTGGCCAAACATTCACAAAAATACAACATAAAGTAAAACAACATAGGTAACTCAGAGCTACATCTCGAATACTTCGCCCAGCTCCCCGGCGGTGGGCCGCGTGCCCAGAATGCTGCAGGCATTTCCTCTCTGGATCGCAACACTGAGTCTCTGAAAGAGGAAGCTGGTCGCCCTGTGGTCCTTGGTTTCTATGATGAGCTTTTCACCCAGCTCTTTGAGGAACTTTAGAGCACACTTGCCCCATGCTCCAAGGGTCTCCGACCCTATTGGAATGAAGTTATAGCAAGGAGGAAGGTCTTCATATTTTCGGATCTTCTGGGTCTCCCTGTGGCTGGCAGCTCCACCCCCTTCCACTACGGAGTATGGCAAGTAGGTGTCTGCCAATGTGGCAGCACATGTGTAGTCCCAGGCAATCTTTCCATCCTTCCAAGGAAGCATAGTGGCTCCATCAGGACGCTTTTCACTTCCATCAGACCTCTGTACTTGGGGTTCCCGTTGAGCTGGGCAACGGGCTGTGGCGAGGCTTCTTATTATGATGTCATTGCCCTCCTCATGTCTGGCATACTTCCCTTCTGCTGTGTGACACACGAGACCATGAAGTCCGAATTGATCAGCTGTCGCCCTGCCGCAAATACACCTATGTTCGGTGAGGATGGGGGCGGCTAGGCGAAGAGCAACACCAATCCAAATGGCCTGTGGGTTAAGACGGGTGCCCAGGGAGGAATTGGGAACAGCTAACAAGAAATCTCCTGAGTGTGGTGCCTTCACTGCCAGGAGACGAGCTTTGTCCTTTCCTAAAGCATTGGAGAGCGCATATATATATATATATATATATATATATATATATATATATATATATATATATATATATATATATATATATATATATATAACAGTTAATGTACACCTTGAGGTGTGAATGCGTCAGTGAATACAAACAGTGAGGTTTGTAAACAATATACATTCACAGCGGCGTTCGCATATCAGTGTGTATGTACACCGTGAGGTTTGTATCTATCATTATTTACAAATAGATATGTTTCTCTCTTTGCATATAGGATGAAAAGTGTTTATTCTATATATCACTAAAAACAAATTTGGAGTTTACTGTAGTACATATTTTTGGTGTTTAATGTATTGTTGAAATCAATGTACATATATAGTGCAACCTTATTAACCTACGTGCAGTCGACAGGCTTTATCCTAAAAAAACAATTTATTTAACATGGAAATCCCTTAAAAAGCTCGAAACATCACTCTTGTTACGTAAACCTGGAACACGGGTTGTTTGTATGGTCTGGAGAGCAAACTCCAATTCAGTGTTTAAGTGGTGAGATTAAAAAAATGTTTAAACTAATACCCCAGTTCGCGTCTTCGAGTACAGAGGTAAGAATTCGGAACTAATGAAATTTTATTTTTCATTTTAGTACACAGCTGCTCGTTTGGAATTAAGATACCTTCACCTTTCTTGTGATACACAGCTGTAAGTTTGGTACTTATACACTGTTACCTTTTTTCTAGTACACGGTAGCAGGTTCGGTGTCACGACTTCGCTACGTGGCGTATTCTGCGAGGGACTACGGTACTGTGTTCTGCTGGGCCTCCAACATCGTGGGTCAACAGAAGGATCCTTGTGCCTTCACTCTTCAGCCAGCAGGTAGGGTGAATAATAACTTATCACGTTTCTGTCTAAGTCTGTATTTATAATGGGGAAGAAAGCCTAGCTTTGGTATCCATTTTTTCATTTGTCAGAATAACCCAGCGCTGCCCGGACGTAATTCTTCCCAGGTAAGAGAAGGACTGAAAATTTCCTCACGTTACGAGCATTTGTGATTACTTCGTAGGTTTTCTTCCTATCACCTGCCTTGTCACAATTGGGTGTGGGTGGCCCAGGCATCCCTACACCCACCTTGTCAATAGGTGGGTCTGGAGGACTCGTGCTCCCCAGACTCTCGCATCGGCTTGAAGTAGATATATAAGGAACTCGGGGAATTCTAACTCTCTTGTAAAATATGATTTTCAGGAAACAGGTGTGAAGGCTAACGCTCCAGATTCCTTTTTCTGAGGAGGCGGTGTATTTATCCTAATTATAGATTCTGAGAAACAATACGATTAATTTCACTTAAGCTGAGTGGTTAAGTTAGCAGTGATGTCACCAGAAAAATGACTCAGTGTCACATCATGTCCTACCCACTACAAGGGTTCGATTCCTCGCTATATATATATATATATATATATATATATATATATATATATATATATATATATATATATATATATATATATATATATGTATAAGATAAAGATATAGATGAAGAATCAAACAAAAAGTGGGAGTTGTCACAGTTGCTTTTGCTGATGACACGGTGCTTTTGGGAGATTCTGAAGAGAAGTTGCAGAGGTTGGTGGATGAATTTGGTAGCGTATGTAAAAGAAGAAAATTAAAAGTGAATATTGGAAAGAGTAAGGTTATGAGGATAAAAATATTAGGTGACGAAAGAATGGATAGCAGATTGGAGGGAGAGAGTATGGAGGAGGTGAAAGTATTCAGATATTTAGGAGTGGACGTGTCAGCAGATGGGTCTATGAAGGATGAGGTGAATCATAGAATTGATGAGGGAAAAAGGGTGAGTGGTGCACCCGTGGAAGCAAAAAGGGGAATGTATGAGAGTATAGTTGTGCCAACGCTCTTATATGGGTGTGAAGCATGGTTGATGAATGTTGCAACGAGGAGAAGACTGGAGGCAGTGGAGACGTCATGTCTGAGGGAAATGTGAATATAATGCAGAGAATTCGTAGTTTGGAAATTAGGAGAACGTGTGGGATTGCCAAAACTATTATCCAGAGGGCTGAGGAGGGGTTGTTGAGGTGGTTCGGGCAAGTAGAGAGAATAGAACAAAACAGAATGACTTCGAGAGTGTATAAATCTGTTATTGAGGGAAGCTGGGTAGGGGTCGGCCTAGGAAGGGGCTAAAGGACATTTTGTGTGCTCACGCACTCTTGCTAGAAGTCCAAGCCCCTAGCAAGATTGCGTTAGCATATTTGTTAGGAGTGAATGGAGACAAATGGTTTTTAATCCTTGACATGCTGTTGGAGTGTGAGCAAAGTAACATTTATGAAGAGATTCAGGGAAACCGGCAGGCCGGACTTGAGTCCTGGAGATGGGGAGTACAGTGTCTACACTCTGAAGGTAGAGTGTTAATGTTGCACTTTTATAACTGTAGTGTAAAGCACCCCTCTGGCAAGACAGTGATGGAGTGAATGATGATGAAAGTTTTTCTTTTTCGGGCCACCCTGCCTTGGTGGGAATCTGCCGATGTGTTAAAAAAATATAAAAAAATATATATGCAAAACAGCCGCAGACAGGCGATCTTAATGCAAGACAAGCCACAGGAGGTGGAAATCTTTAGTTCAAGAACTTTCACACTTATCAGTGTGTCATCAGGAGCTGTGCAATGTTGCAAAGACAACAACAGAAGAAGTAGGGTAAGTTTTCAGCGTATGGTAGTGTGGAGGCACCAGTCAGCCTCTGAGAGAGGCAAGTGGGATTCCAACCACACACTGGCCCCCCCAACACCTCACCACATACAGGGTCGAGTGTAGTAAGCCTCAGTTTGCATACAGCATCAGGAAAACTGCTAGAAGATAGTTAATAATCAGCTCTAGGCTTCTAACCGCCATGAACAGGTCATGTGACGTAAAAACGTTGCATTACAACGGTGGATCATTACATACCTACATTTACAACCTTCTAACTAATGAAATAGAGGGAAAATATCCTTTATTTGTCAACCGGTGTTGCAGAACGTTCCAGAATATTCATGAAATACTCTCGGTGTCAGTTAATATACCTGTGTGAATTCTATTCAGGCTTTCTTTCTCATAATAACCAGGCTATTCTTAATGCCATTCCTTTCATTATTTTCAACTATCATTTGCTAATATCATAATTATTATCATTAATATATATATATATATATATATATATATATATATATATATATATATATATATATCAACGGTCTTCTTGCCGAATATGCAAGCGAAAATTTGTGTATGCAATAATTTCGCAAAATTCATTCTGAATCTAACGAAAAAAATATATATTTCATTGAATTTGTTTATTATTAAATTGTAAAGTTTTTTTAAAATATATTTAGTTGGGTTAGGCTAAATTAAATTGCGCTTATTATAATAAGGGTAAGTTTCCTAAGGTTCTTTTGGTACAAAATTATAAATTTTTACATTAATAGAAATGAAAATTTTAGGAAGGACTTAATTTTAAATGAGTTTCCGCTAATTGACCAGTTTCACCCATTCGGTACGATATATATATATATATATATATATATATATATATATATATATATATATATATATATATATATATATATATATAGAGAGAGAGAGAGAGAGAGAGAGAGAGAGAGAGAGAGCCTGCCTCCTGGCAGTGAGAGCCCCTCATGCTGGGGACTTTCTGTTGGCTGTTCCCAACTCCAGCCTTGGCACACGGCTCGACCCACAGACCATCCGCATCGGTGTTGCTCTTCGACTTGCCGCCCCTATTCTCGCCGAACACAGGTGTATTTGTGGCAGTGAAGCAGCAGACCAATTCGGGTTCCATGGTCTTGTGTGCCGTAAATCCGAGGGAAAGATTGCAAGACATGAGGAGGTTAATAACATTATCAAGAAGAGCCTCACAACAGCTGGATGCCCAGCAGTAAGGGAGCCACCCCAACTATGCAGATCTGATGGCAGCCAGAAGCGTCCAGATGGTATCACCCTTCAAGCCTGGACAGATGGGAAGCAGGTGGTGTGGGACTATACATGTGCATCTACCTTGGCTGATACCTATCTCCAATACACCAGGGAGGAAGGAGGGGCAGCTGCCAGCTTCAGGGAGTCCCAAAAGTCTAGAAAATATGGAGAACTTGCCCATCATTATATGTTTGTTCCCATAGGCTCAGAGACCCTTGGCTCATGGGGAAAGATTGCATCTAAATTCCTTAAGAAGCTGGGAAAAAGACTCATCAGGGTAACTAGGGAACCCAGGGCAGCTAGTTTTCTGTTCCAGCGGCTCAGTGCGGCTGTTTAAAGGGGTAATGCCTGCTGTATTTTGGGCACACGCCCCAGCTCTGAGGAGCTGGAGGAGATTTTCACCTTATAATCGGTGATACACACGTAACAACATGTACCGTATATGCCACCTTTATATCAACAATGTATCTCTTAAATCTTCTGTACCATATTATGTAATCAAATATTCCTATTGGTAAAAAAAAATATATTAAAAGATGGGGTACCTGGGTGGTAGGGGAAGTGGAATATTCAAACGGCTTCAGGAAGAAATCCAAATATTCTTCCTTGAAGCCTTTTTATCCACTTCTCCGAGGCTATGGGTCCCACAATTTACACCAGAGGTGGACCCCATTGTATATATATATATATATATATATATATATATATATATATATTATATACAGTGGTCCCTCAATAATCGTCCATAATCCGTTCCTGGAAGTGGGACTATTATCGAAATGGACGATTTTCGAATCAATTTTCCCCATAAGAAATAATGTAAATCCAATTAATTCGTTCCAGACACCCAGAAGTATCAACAATTTTTTTTTTTACCTAAAAGATAGATTTACATGCACAAAAGAATGAACATTCAACATGACAGTTACCTTTATTGAAGGCTGTTGTTGATGAATGGAAGACAGGGAGGAGGAGAGAGGGAAGAGAGGTTATTTGGAAGGGGAATCCCCCTCCATAAGGACTCTAGGGCACTAATAAAATGTATAAATGAACATTGGTAATAGGGGTAGTTGATGAGTGGAACGGTCTGCCTAGTAGGGTGATCGAAGCTAAAACATTGGGTAGTTTCAAATTTAGGTTGGATAAATACACAAATGAAAGGGGTTGGATTTGAGTCGGACTTGCACCTGAGCTTATTGCTTGGGTAGCATTTGTTCTATTAGTGGGTTGGATTTGTGAAGGACTGGCCTAATATGGGCCAACAGGCTTATTGCAGTGTTCCTCCTTTCCAATGTTCTAAAAGCTATGGCTTGGGTAGTTTCAAATTTAGGTTGGATAAATACACAAGTGAAAGGGGCTGGATTTGAGTCAGTTATTTTTATATAGCCGGACTTGAGTCCTGGAAATGGGAAGTACAATGCCTGCACTTTAAAGGAGGGGTTTAGAACATTGGCAGTTTGGAGGGATATGTTGTGTATCTTTATATGTATATGCTTCTAAACTGTTGTATTCTGAGCACCTCTGCAAAACACAGTGATTATGTGTGAGTGAGGTGAAAGTGTTGAATGATGATGAAAGTATTTTCTTTTTGGGGATTTTCTTTCTTTTTGGGTCACCCTGCCTCGGTGGGAGACGGCCGACTTGTTCAAAAAAAATAAATAAATAAATAATATATATATATATATATATATATATATATATATATATATATATATATATATATATATATATATAAGGAATTCACAAGAGCAGGCGAAATATACATAAACACTGATCTCTGGCTGAAGGAGACTCGAACCTATGAACCTTGGAACAAGGTACGCAGTGCTATACCAATCTCACCACACTGGACAATACCTTGGCGTGCAACTTGCGCTATGTGTTGATCCAAGGCAACCTGTTTTCAGGGAGAAGGCTTACAGTTTTTCATCTAATCCCCATCCAGTTTGGTGAGATTTGTATAGCACTGTGTATCTTGTTCCAAAGTTCGTTGGTTCGAGTCTCCTACAGCCAGAGATCAGTGTTTGTGTATATTTCGCCTGCTCTTGCGAATTCCTTGCATTGTTAAAATCTCTAGTAAGGCTGATGCATGCAGGAGATGAGATGAAAAGCTGTAAGCCTTCTCCCTGAAAGCTGGCTGCCTTGGATCAACATGTAGCGCAAGCTGCACGCCAAGGTATTGTCCAGTGTGGTGAGATTGGTATAGCACTGCGCACTTTGTTCCAAGGTTCATAGGTTCGAGTCTCCTTCAGCCAGAGATCAGTGTTTGTATAATATATATATATATATATATATATATATATATATATATATATATATATATATCTATATATATATATATATATTAGTAGTGAAACCATGAAACAAGTGGTATTGAATCACTCACTCACCACACTGTGGCTAGCCGAGATTCGATCCCACGTCATATTGTTTCGCCTTCTGAGACAGGACAATGTACGTGTCTCCCTAACCACTCAAACATCGATCCTACGAAGAACCATGAACCCAGCAGAGCTAAGTGTTGTACATAGTCCGAGGACATTCGTGGCAGTGGTAAGCTCTGGGCTAATTTCATCCTCCTCTCGTGGGATCGAATCTAGGCCAGCCACTGTTTGGTAAATGATTCAATACAACTTGTTTTGTTTCCTTTGTTGACTCTTAATTTAATTCTTTTATATACACTTCCTAATGCATCCACCAACCTCTTCAACTTGTCTTTAGAATCTCCCGAAAGCACAGTGTCATGAGCAAAAAGCAACTGTGACAACTCCTATTCACTTCTTTTACATCCCTATCTATAAATATATTGAACAACCATGGTGACATCACACATTCCTGCCTAAAGCCTACTTTTACTTGGAAACAATCTCTCTCTTTCTCCTACATACCCTAACCTGAGCCTCTCTATCTTTGTACACTCTTACCTTTTTTCTGTAACCTACCACCTGTTACATACACTTGCAACATCTACCGCATTCTCCTCTATCCACCCTATCATATACCTTTTCCAAATCTTTAAATGCAACGAAAACGTCTTCACATTTATTTAAATACTGTTCATTCACATCGTTAACCGTAAACTTTTGCTTCACACATTCCCTAGAGCTTCCTTATTCATGTGTGATCCTGCTTTCCGTTTTACTCTAAATTCAGTAATAACTCTTTCCATAAACTTTACCAGATATACTCAACAGTCTTATTCCCCTATAATTCTTACACTCTCTTTTGTTCACTTTACCTCTATACAAAGAAACTATGCATGATCTCTGCCAGTATCTAGGTTCCTTCCTCTCTTTCATACATTTATTATATAAAAGCGACAACAATTCCAAAACTATATCCCCACCGGAACTTAGCATTTATGTCCTCATCCATCAGTCACAGCTACTTTACCCATTTTCATTCTACCCACAGCCTCACGCATCTCCCACACACTCACATCTGGCTCTTCCTTCTAAAGGAAGTTCTTCGCTGGCCAATGCACGAGATCGCAGCTTTTGATTCCTCCAACTCTCCATCTAATACCTCTCCTCTTCTAAATTGAGCTGTCAAGTACATTAGTTCCCTAGATTTTCACAGCTTATTATTCTTACTCCAAAACTTTTTCTTATTATTAGATAAATTTGTTGACAGCACCTCACCCACTCTCTCATTTGCATTCCTTCACTACTCTCTTAACCTCTACTTCTCTTTCCATATACTACTCTCCTCTTATATTACTTCTACTTTTCTAAAACCTCTCATTTGCTAACTTTTTCTCTCTTACTACTCTCTTTACCTTATTCCACCAATCGCTCCTCTTCCCTCCTGCACCCACCCTCCTATATTCACAAACTTTTGCTGAATACTCTAACACTGCATTCTTAAATCTGCCCCATACTTCTTGAACCTCATTGCTTATACTATCATCAGCCCATCTTCCTACCAATAAGTGCTTATATCTTACCTTAACTGTCCCCTCCTATCGTTTATATTATTCTTTCCATAGCTACATCATAAAAATGATAGATATGTTACCCCTCTATCAACAAGCACATCCTGAAGTCTGCCAATCAACCTTTTATTCACCAATACATGGTCCAGCAAACTCTTGTCATTAATCCCTATATCCTACATATATTTTTTTTTTTTTTTAAATACGTATATATATATTTCCTTACCTCTTTCTATACAAAGTTCAGTCAAAGTTCCTCCATTATCATTTACCCCTGGAACCCCAAACTTTCCTACCACGACCTCTATAACGATTTTTCCCAAGCTGACATTCAGGTTCCCTATCACAATTACTCTCTCACTTGGTTCAGAACTCCTTAAACACTCAACATCTCCCAAAATCAATCTCTCTCTCTCTCTCTCTCTCTCTCTCTCTCTCCCCTTTACACTCCTCTCTTCTCCTGGTGCATAATCATTTATTATAACCCACTTTTTGCATCCGATCCTTATTTTAATCCACATAATCCTTGAATTTATAGATATACATTCCGTCTTCTCCTGCCATAACTGATCCTTCAACGAACGAACGAACGAAAGTTCAGGTAAGATCCCAAATGGGATGAGCGGGGAAGACGGGACAGACGAAAAATAGTGCTGGAGAGGAGTGTTCTTAGTTGTAGAAATAGAGCCAGGGCTTAACCCAGCAGCTAAGTCAATCGTGGGACAGACATTGAGAACACGCATATCAGGCTCTTCTGTTGGGACTCCGGTGGGTGAGTGGGGAAGTGTGGACAAACGAAGAATAGTCGGTGAGAGGAAGGTCTTGAGTTGTAGATGAAAGAGCCAGGGCTAAACCCAGCTGTGTGGCACTGCGAGGCAGTTTAGAGAGGGCATGTTGAGGACATAGAGGAGAGAGCAGACTGCAGACAGTGCTCGCTGGCTGATATGCTTCAGGCTGAGGTAAAGAGCTGGTTTGGACGTCAGGTGTCGGGAGGCACACGTTGTGTGTTGCGGAAGTGTGTTGTGTGTTTGGCTACACTTCGCTGGTGATGGAGCCACTCTTGAGTCTTTTGAAGTGTCTCTTGGACATGTGGAATAGTTGCATTCTGAGGTTGGAGCAGTTCAGATTCGTCACCAGGTAAGATAGTGCGTTTTCAAAAGGAATTTGGTGAGGTTTGTTGCAGGTGTACTTAACAGCTCCTTCTTTCATTAAGTGGAGCATATCAGCTGCGCTCATTTCGGTTGGGAGGTTGGGGGTGGTGTAGAAGGTTAGAGACCCATTAAAGGCTTGGCTTAGGTAACGGTTGCCTGTGGTTTCTTCTTCGGTTACTTCTTCGACTACTACTTCGTCGTTGTCAGAGGATTGTTCATAATGTTCTGGTTCTATTTCGTCTTCTGTGACTGTGTTGAGAGGAGGCAGGGAGTGTTGGCCGGTTGTGGTTTGTTGGGCTGGTGGTGGATGGTGAAAGGTGGCAGTAGACGGTGGTGTTGGTTCTGGAGTAGAGAGTCTTGGTCAGAGATCCGAGTAGGACCAGGGATTGAGGTGAAGTTAACAATGTCTGGAATTAGCTTGAGGAGGTCTTGTGATGGTGGCGAGTCTGGAAAGTTGAAGTTTGGCATGTTGTTAAGGCGAAACAGTTCATTGATTGTTGTGTTGAATGAGCCAGGGTTTGCAGCATTAGTGAGGTGTGCATACATTATACAGTATAGCACCTTGGATGGAGCAGCGTCAGGAAGAGCAGAGAGGGACTGGCTGGGTGGAGATGATTGTTGTGTAGCTTGAAGGAGTTCCGTGGTATCTGATTGAATTTTTGCAATGGCGGCGTATGTTGGCGATTTAGAGTTGTTGTTCTTGGTTTCTTCAATGATTTTCCTAGACAGGACTTCTTTACGTAGAGGGCATTTTGCTGCAAGGGTGTGGCGAGTACCCTTGCAGTTGAGGCAGGTAGGAGAGGTAGTGGTAGTAGAACATTCCTTGAAGTCATGGCCGTCTTTACCGCAGTTTGTGCAGTACTTCTTCCCTTTCAGAGGACAGTCAGGCGTTGAGTGGTGATAGGAGTAGCAGGTCCAGCATGGCGAGATGTGGGCGAAACGTTCGGGTTCTATGTGACTTGGATGGATATGATAGTAGGAGATAGCTAGGCCGTCAGACAGTGCTCTAGTAGCCATCTCGATGTTGAAGGTTAACTTGATCATTGTAGAGGCGTTGGGGATTTTGGTGATATGTTCAATCGACGCCCAGGTATTTTGTTCCTCGATAGAGGTCTTGAGATCCTCAGTCGATAAAGAAGTGACGAGTTTGTCCAGCCGTTTGACGAAAACGGAACGTTTCGCCAGCAAAAAAGGTACTCTGTCGGTCTCTGAGGGTTTTCATAGAGGTGTCGGCCATCAGCTTTGAGGCTTCATAATCGTCAGTACAGACGACGATAATGAGTCTTTCGTCGAGTGGATGGCTGTAAATTTAACCTGTAGGAAAGTCTTCAGCGGCAGCAAGGGCAAGTTTAGTTGAGTCATTTATTACTCCACTGTTGGGTTTGATCCTTAAACGGTTTGCAAGCATCATGAAGGAGTAAGGCAGGCGCTGGTACGATGATTATAGGTTCCCCGACGGGGATCGAAGGAACACTTCTTGAGGTGAGGAGCGACTGTGTCTTAACGACAGCGTTTTTTTTTTTTTTTTGATCCTTCAACAATATTGCTACCCCTTTCTTTGTTCTAACTCTCTCAAATACTCCTGACTTAATCCCATTCATTTCTTCCCACTGAATCTCCCTTACCCCCTTCAACTTTGTTTCGTTTAATGCTGGACATCCACTTCTTTTCATTCATAACATTTACAATCTTTTTATCATCTGCACTACATCCACACACATTCAAATATCCCAACTTCGGGGTTAGATGTTACTAACCCATTGCTCCCAGCATTTTAATTACCTCTTACAACATGCATGGCTTACAGAGGAAAGATTCCTTGTATTTCCCCATGGAGATGAAAGGAAATAAATAAGAGCAAGAACTATTATGAAAATAAAAGAAAATTTAAATGGATGTGTATACATATACATGGACGTGTATATGTAGTGTAACCTTAGTGTAAGTAGAAGAAAGAAGATGTACCTGTTTTCCTGCATGTTTCCTGTTTCCTAGCGTGTTTATGAGAGAATAAGATACCAGCAATCCTACCATTGTATAAAACAATTACACGATTCCATTTCATGTGCATTTGGCAGGGCAGTAGTGTCTCTCTGGGTGGTTGTTTGTCTACCAGCCTTGGAGTTAACGATTTCTGTATTTAATATTAGTCCAGTATATTTTAGTTAAGGGCCTGAGAGGAAGTACGCAAGGGAAGTTATTTCTGGACATTCTATTTGGCGAAGAGTAAAAAACCAGATAGAATTGGATGATAGTGATTTTTTTGTTAATTACTTTTGATATTTCAGTCTTTCTCTCTCTTTCTCTCTCTCTCTCTCTCTCTCTCTCTCTGTTTTACACAGGATTTTACAAGGTTAGGTTCCTAACTTTACCAACAAGCTAAGAGTTGTTACCTGCATTAGCTCATTTAAAAGCTTTTTATGTTACAAGACATACAAGTGTGGAACAGGATGAAGTTAGAGCCATTTGTGGGCCAGCAATTTAATTTGATATTATGCTGATCGAACATATTCCAGACTTGAGTCTTCCTTGGAATACATGATCTCAAACAAAGTGATATTCTGGAAAAGAGTACAGTCATAGTGAAGTTGCTGCTTGCTGCCCGTCTTGTTGTGCAGAAGCTCACTTTTTGTTGTCCTCGGAGTGGAGGTAATATTAGCTTTGTACAGAACTTAAGGCCACCCACATCCCTTCTGTGTTGAAGGCTCTGCTGAAATGACAAATCTCTCCAGGCTGAGTCCAGGCAGGAGATAAGTTGTAAGTAGTCTTGTTCTGTTCTCTATTCTCTCAAGAAGTTGCAGATGAGATGGAGGGCAGGTAAACCAAGAAAGTGAATCATACTCGAGGTGTGAGCGTACTTGTGCCTTGTACAGAATCCTGCAGCCTCTACCGTCAAGCAGATGCAAGATATGTCAAAGTGCTGTAAGCTTCCTGGCCACCTTGTTTGCTAGATTTACAACGTGGTTCTTCATGATCGGCTTTGAGTTAAATTTCACCTCATGTTTATCAACTTCGTCCCCTGGTACCAGCACTCTCTTAATCATTCTTATCACTGGTCCAGGATTACCATCACGGTGTCTAGACACCATCATTTTTCTCTGGAGCAAATGTTACCTCCCTCCCTCCCTCTCTCTCTCTCTCTCTCTCTCTCTCCAACAAGAGATATAAAGGGAGTCTCATTCATAGAAGACAACGAGTTGATGCTCCCGTAGTTGCAACCGTCATGTTTGTATATTACGTCTGAATTAAACAATAACTCTGGGGCTACTACCAGTAAGAGGCCCCAAGTTATCGTTTACTACAGATATAATATACAAACAAGACGGTTGCAACTGCGGTAGTACCAACTCGGTGTCTCATACGAGTGAAATATCCTGCACAAAGAGGAAATACGATGAAGTTAGGCCCATCTGTGGGCCAATGAATTCATTTCGTGAACTGATTTTAAGTCGTTCATGTCGGTATGCTGTACAAGTATGTTCCAAACGCAAGTCATCCTAGGAACATATGATCTCAGATGAAGCGATGTTCTAGAGAAGGGTACAGTCAGAGGGTGCTTACTGTTTGCTTCCCGTCTCGTTGTGTAGAAGCTCACCTCTCGCTGTCCTCGGAGTGACGCCATGTGCGGTACCTTGACACTGTTGGCCATATACATAACATTAAAGCCACCCACATTCCTCCGGTGTTGAAGGCTCTGCTGAAATGACACGTTTATCCAGGCTGAGTCCAAACAAGAAATGAGTTGTATTGCTCTTCTTTCTATTCTGTCATGAATTCGTAGATGAAAGGAGGGGGAGGGGCAATCCTAGAAAGTGAAGCATACTCACAATGTGAGCGTACATATGCCTCGTACAGAATCTTCAACCTCTGCTGTCAAGCAGATGCGGAATATATATAAGTGCTGTACGCTTCCTGGCCACTTTGCAAGATTTAAGATGGGATTCTTCATAGACAGTTTGGAGTAAAATTTTACCCAAAGATATCAACGTCTTCCCATTCATTCTTACTATTTTTTCAGCATTACCATTATGGTGCCAAGAAATCATTATCATTTGTGTTTTTATCAGGAGCAAATGTGACCTGCCACCGCTTTCCCCATGCTGATATAGCTGTAAGTTGGCGTTTGATTACTAAACGTCAGGGGAAAGTACATGCCTGGGATTCTGGGATTAGATGAAAAAAAGATCATTGAAGTGCACATTCCATAATTCTCCAAGCATACTAACTATCCTGTGAACACTTGCACTAAAAGTGTCTAGTTGACTATTCCTGGAAGGTAATCACTGAGGAGACTCCAAGTGCTTCCAGTTTTACCAAGAGTTCCTGCTGCCATAGTCAGCCAAAATCAGCAGCTATGTCCAGCGATACTACACAGCTAATCTTGAATTCGTCCGGTGACTGTTGCCACTTAGTGGATAGATTTAACATTAGATCAGCAGCATTAGCGTTTTGTGAAAAAATATTGGCGGTCAGAAACAAACGAATAGTAGTCTAAAAACTATGTCATCTTCCATGAGATTATTGTCTCAAGAACTTTGCCAGTGATTGACAGGAGTTGCTCATTTCCTCTCTGCTTTTCTTTTTGTGAACAGGGAATACATTTACATTTTTCCACCCAGAAGGCTATTTACACTGTGCTAGTGTTAATAGATAGAAACTGGAGGTAATGTAAGCTATATTGGACTCAACTCATCTAGGCCCGCGGCCTTTTCTTGTTCCAGGGATTTAAGGAGAGGATACACTTCATCCTGCCTTGTCACCATTGGCATTATTGACACAATTCTTGTGGCTAGCCGAGGAAATTTCCTTGCTGGATCAAGAACTTGCATCTTGGCAGGAAAGTGTTCGGTAAAGAAGCCAGTTTTCTCCTGATTGCTAGTAGAGATGGTCCCATCCTGCCGGTTTAAAGGCGAAATAACTTCATTAGGTGAATCTTGTGGTCCTTGACTAAGGACCACCAGCTTCTGAAGCCTACTCTATCTGACTTTAGCTTTCTTGTTGTGTCAGCCTCCTATTTGGACTTCTTCCATTTGCTAACAGGCTTGCCTGTGCAGGTTCCTGTTATAGATTGTGTAATGCCTTTTATACTTTCTGCAAGCCTTGAATTTAGCAGTAGCAGTTTATTGACAATGAAAGGCGAACCAATACTGATTTGAAGGCTTCCGCACATACTACAGCTGATGATTGTATTTTTGTTGGAGATTAAGGACGTGTTCAGTGAAGGCATTAATTGTCGACTTGACCTTAGAGAAGAGCATTCCAACTATAGGTCGCGAGCTCTTTTGGGCTATGCTAGGATGATCGTACATGACCACTCATACCTAAATGAACCCCCATGACTACTTTCTTACTACTGATGTTATGTCACTCAGGTTGCAGTCTGTATTGCTGCACACCACCTAGAGCACCTGTAGCATTACGATACCTGTATACAGTAGTAGATGGGTGGGTTATACCGACGGTCACCCAACTACTACTGCATACAGGTATCGTAATGTTAAAGGTGTAATGTTACAGGTGCTCTAGGACCTAGGTGGTGTGCTGCAATACAGACTGCAACATGAGTGACATAACACCAGTAGTAAGAAAGTCATGGGGGTTCATTTAGGTATGAGTGGTCATGTACGATCATCCTAGCATAGCACAATAGACAGGCAGAGTAACCTAGTAATGTCCTAACCCGTCTAGGTACAGCGGCACAAGGTACACATAGTTGACTGCAACATGATGATTGTAACTAGTTTAGTGGTTTACTGAATTAGGTTAGTAAAATTATAATGATAATGATAATAATGATAGCAGCGGATGATAGTGAGAAATAATGATAGTAATAGTGTTAAAAAGGAAAAACAATCATAAATTACCTAGTTATACAAGAAAGAAAAGCCTGAATAGGAGAATTCAGACATATTAATTGATATCGGGTATTACTGGTTCACAAAATGAGGGATTTAATTCTATTTCTTTAGTTAGAAGGTTGTTCACGTTATCTTCATTATGTATGTAAATGATCCACTATTGCAATGTTACTTCTTACATTACTTACTTCTTAAACTTAGGGTTGGCTATTAACTATCTTCTAGTTATTTTACCTTATGCTATCTGCAAACTGTGGGGCCTACCCCACCCGACCCCATGTGTGGTGGGGTGTGGGGGGACCAGTGTGT
The DNA here is from genome assembly GCF_038502225.1 of Cherax quadricarinatus. NCBI lineage: Eukaryota > Metazoa > Arthropoda > Malacostraca > Decapoda > Parastacidae > Cherax > Cherax quadricarinatus. The sequence goes on along the minus strand of NC_091356.1, from coordinate 21,926,282 downwards.
GGTTGGCATTCCACTGGCACCTCTCCCTCAGTCAGAGACTCGTTGGTGCCACCGCACTACCATCTTCTGTAAAAATTTACTCTGGTTTGCCTGTTGCTGCCCCAGCAACATTGCACAGCTCCCGATGATGCACTAAGTGTGAAAGTAATTGAACTAAAGATTACCAACCCACGTGGCTTGTCTTTGTGTGTGTGTTTGTGTGTGTATGTGGTGCCGAATAGGTGAAACTGGTTAATTAGCAAGAACTCATTTAAAATTAAGTCCTTTCTAAAATTTTCTCTTACACATTTAAAGATAGATTTTTTTCATTTATGGTAATATAAAAATTAATGATTTTGTACCAAAAGAACCCTAGGAAACTTATCTAACCTTATTATAACAAGCACAATTTTATTTAGCCTAGTTCAACTAAAAATATTTAATGTAAGTTTACAAAATTTAATAATAAACAAACACAATGAAATATACATTATTTTCGTTAGATTCAGAACTTTTTTTGCGAAATTATTGTATACATAAATTTTCGCTTGTCCTATTCGGCAAGAAGTGCATTCTCATTTAATCCAAAAATCGTAATATACAGTGCTAGTCACGGCATTATGCCGCCCCTCCCCCACACATGTACCAAAACACAAACACATATCATGAAAGATTATAATATATATTTTCACACTTAATGAAGTTTTAATACTTGGTGCTTCGTCCTTTATGCTTAATCACGTCCCTCAGCCATGTGGGAAGAATCTCACACAAATTCTTGAGGGTTTGAGGAAGTATATTATTTCATGCCTCATGTAGAGCAGCCTCCAGCCGCAGGATGGAACTGATATCCTTCCCCAGTAAACTTTGTTTGACTATTGACTAGAGGTTCTCAATAGGGTTTTAGGTCTGGGGAATTGCCTGGCTAGTCAAGAAAGAACCTCACTTCACAGTCCTTAAGAAACTGAACTACAGATTTAGCAGCATGACATGGTGCACCTTCCCACAAAAATATCATAGCCCCACACTTGTCAAATGCCTCGTGTAAATTGTCACACAATACCTCCAGGTAATTATACTGGTTCATATACTGGTTTTTGGGAAACACAATGAGTTCACCAACACTGAGCACTGAAACACCCCCAAACCACGAGCGAGTCTGGGTGTTTGTGGTCCCACAGATGTAGTGCAGGTCTAGTGGGTCACTACCTCTGGACTGGTACACATGTCCCCCACGGTTACAAGTGACGGTGGAGGTTGCTTCATCACTCCAAAGTACTTCAGACCAGTGTTGAGGATTCCAGTGAAGATATTTCTTTTCATAATCCAGCCTACGTTTCTTCTGTGGCTTGGAGAGGATCGATTTCTTAACCTGGCACTGACTACTGTAGGCCAGTTCTGACACACGTTTGTTAACAGTTCTTACAGACACCTCTGAGAGAAGATGATGAATCTTTTCTTTCAATTCTCTAGTAGTTATCTTAGGTGTACTTTCTGCTTCTTCAACACAGTTAAGGTACGGACAGATGTCTTCTTCGTGGGGCCAGGCCGAGGTTTGGCAGACGGTAACTCGACACCACCATCAGCCTTGAAACGGTGCATCCAGTTCCTCACTGAATTTTCACACACACCAACATTTCTTTCGTCTGGTGCCCAGCTTAGTGAAGCCCTATGATTTGAGCTACAGTTTCAGGTGTTAAAGACTTCCTTTTACCCATAATCAAACATGTATAACCCCAAAACCAAAGGAGTGTGGAGTGTGGCGGCAGGCTCTGACGTCATGCTAACGGCTGCTACCCGGCATAATGCACTGATAAAAAAAAAACCTGTATGGTAGGCCTTTGATTTTCATCACTGCATTATGCCGTGGCACTCACCCGGCATAAGCCGTGACTAGCACAGTACTGTACGCTAAAATCGTCTTATGAATAATGTGTACTATCTGGTACATTGCTATGATGAGGTTTACTCATAAGTACAAGAGTAATATACATGTATAAGTGTGAATGTTCGGAATATGCTCGGTGGATCGACTCGACATAGACTGAGAATATGACGAATAAAACGTCCCTAGATAAGCTAACTTCTAGATCATCGAGGCAATCAGCTTGTTTGAACAATATGATGGCACATTCGCCAAACAGCGGTAATGCTCAAAGCAGCAACGAACAACACAGTGTAAGTCGAAGAATCAAGGAGTGCCAAGTGACCCTAACTGTGCACCTTGAAAAGATCTTACACAAAAGGTATAAAACTCCCATATTACTGAAACTGAGTTCAACAATTCCAAATTCCCGAGTACAACAGTACACAGGTACCAGAACGATGAAGGTCGAGAGTTGAACTTGGGACAAGAGATATAGTGTCTCCCGACACAATCTCTGAAAAAGTTCAAATATCACTAAGTCTAAATAATGCTCTGTGAACAGAGTTGCACTGAGTTATGAGATTATTTCACAGCTCACCAACAGAGACGTTACCAAAAAGAGTCTAAATAACATGAACTGAGGAGAACAGCAGAGACAGAGATGTTACCAAAACCAGGAACAGCCACAGAAAGAGAGAGAGAGAGAGAGAGAGAGAGAGAGAGAGAGAGAGAGAGAGAGAGAGAGAGAGACAGACAGACAGACAGACAGACAGACAGACATACAGAGAGACAGGCCCTATAGATCCAACGTCTGGTGACTCATACCAGCTTAACCATGGCACGAACCACGAAACAGGCGGGCAGGTAGTTAGCAGCATGCTGACAGTCAATCGAAACTCTCCATCATTGAGCACAATACTGTTTTTGTTACATCCTACCTATGAGCATAACTAATAATATAAGTCTGCATATTGTAATAATATTTATTAAAAAACACACGTATCCTTGTATTCTAGGTGCACCAGACAGTGTGAGAGACTGTGTGTTAACCAATCAGTCAGCTGGGTCACTACACGTCACCTGCCAACCAGGAGCAGATGGCGGTCTTACCCAAACCTTCAGGTAAGTCTTTCATGTTCCATTACATCTTTACCGAAGATCGAACCTGGATGATTTTCTTGGTGTCTAGCAGACTTTTCCAGTGAACCACAATAATCGATATTTTTTCAATTTCTCGTAAGATTTATATAGCAAGTTTATTGCATTGCATTTGTTTATGATTCTCCTTGCTGTTTTAGAGACTAATTGATACATAGAGAGATTAACACATAAAAAAAAATAATAGATAAAAGGTTAGACATGTAGATTCATAGATAGTCAGAGAGGGAGGGAGAAAGGGAAGGAGGAAGGGATATAGATTGATAGAAAGAAGGGAAGAGAGAGAGAGAGAGAGAGAGAGAGAGAGAGAGAGAGAACATTTGATAGATTAAGATATAGCTAATTAACAGATCGAGATTATATATATATATATATATATATATATATATATATATATATATATATATATATATATATATATATATAGTGATTAACTATCTGGAGTCACAATTACTTGCCAAATCAGTGGCTGTGTTGGATTATCTAACCACGAAGGTGTCTTCACAACACTGAAGATTCCAAGGGAACGAGCCGAAGAATATGTCAAAGCCTGAGCTCGCTGTCTCTGATTGGAATGCGCTTTTCCAATGGGATGTTGATAACCAAATAAATGCCTTCACTGAATACAACTTCATTTCCGACGAAACCCATCCTTCACCTGCAGTGTGTGACGAAGCCTTTAGTTCAGATTTGGATCGGTTTTTCGTTGTCGAGAGGCTGCTACTACTAAATATAAGTCTTAGAGAAGGTATAAGATGTTAGTTATTATTTTGTCCTAGGCTCATGTAGATTATACACTAGGCCTGTTACCCCACTTTCTATGAAAGGAACCTTTACAGGCAATCCTGTTGCCAAACAGATGAAATCCGAAAGTGAACTGTCTCTAGATGGGAGGCTGACACAAAAAGAAAACTGGCATCTTGATTATTTCCCGATGAAATTATTCCGCTTCTAAATCGGCAGATGGCACCATCTCTACTTGCGGTCAGGAGAAAGCTGACCTCTTTGCTGAAAACTTTGCTACTTATATGCAAATTCGTGATCCAGCAAGGAAACCTTCTTCAATAGCCGCAAGAGCTGTGTCAAAGTTGTCAATGGTGACAATAGTGCAGGATGATGTATATCTTCTCCCCCCCCCCCAAAAAAAAAGGCTGTGGGCCCAGATACGAGGAGCACAAGATTGCTGAGTATATGTTCAGATCAGCTAGCCGCAACTCTAACTTGCATCTATAAACACAGTCAAGCATAGTGCAAATGGCCTCTTTACAAAAAGAGGAACATAGCGGAAATCAGCAACTACAGACCAGATGACAGGGTTTTGGATTACCACTCGCTTCTTTGTGACCGTCAGTATGGTTTCAGAAAAGGTCACTGTGCTACTGACCTGCTATTAAACCTCTCCACTATGTAGCACCATTCACAGGACGAAACCAAGATCAACTGTGTAATAGCGCTGAGAACTGCTGTGCTTTCGAAAGAGTAAGCCACCTGGGAACTTGGCAAACCTACAAACATTAAGAGTCGCCGACTCTGCACTATGCATCCTCAGTGATTACCACAGGGTATATGGATATCTAAGCACATATGGATATCTAAGCCAATGTTTTGGAATGTCTACTTAAATTACCTTCTTCGTATCATCCCAGAATCCTTTGCATGTGCAGATGATTGTACTCAGACACTGACTTATCCAAAAGAGAAAATGCCAGCTGCTCTCTCTCCCTGGCATATAGCTATATCAGTCAGTGGTAAAACGATAGCAGGTCACATTTACTCCTGAGAAAACACAAAGAATGATGGTTTCTGATCATCATGATGGTAATGCTGTAGCAGTAGTAAGAATGAATTGGAGTTTTGGTACCCAGGGATGAAGTTGATGTCCTTGAGGTAAAATTTGACTCCAAACTGACTATGAAGAATCACGTTATAAATCTTCCAAACAAAACGGGAGATTACAGAACTTAGACATATCTCGACCCTTCTTGATAATGGAAGTTGCAAGATTCTGTACGAGGGATAGGTATGCTAACACCCTGAGTATGCTGTATTTTCTTGGATTTCCTGCCCCAAGTTTCATTTGCGACTTCTTGACAAAATAGAGAACAGAGCAAGACGATTCATCTGTAGCCTGGATCTGGCCTCGACAGATCGATCATTTCAGCAAAGCCTTCAAAACCGGAGAGATAAGTTGCCTTACTGATATGTACAAGGACAATATTATCAAAGTACCACACTTGGTTTCCCTCTGCAAAGAGCAAGAATTGAGCTTCAACGCAACAAAACGAGCAGTAAACACCAACTACACTCTAGATACATCCTTCTCAGGAACATAACCTCGTCTGAGATCATTTATTCCCTGGATGATGAGTCATGAACATGTTCGTACAGCATAATATCGTAAACGAAATAAAGTCAGTTAACGAAATGAAATTGCTGGCCTTTTAATAATAAAAAGGCTTTAAAATAAGCTAATGTAGGTAACATTTCGTAACTCTTAAATAAAGTTAGGAACCCTAAACCTAACCTTGTCTAACCATGTGTAAAAAATGGTAGATAGAGATAGAGAGAAAGACCATAGACCTACATTGCAGCAGCTGCCTCGGTGCCTTACCTTTCTCAAGGGCAGGCACTTTACACGTCATACACGCCCACCACAAGCTGACCACATCATGAGGAGCCAGTCTATCAGCATCCTGTCGGCCAACATTAGAGGTTTCATTACTAATGTTGGAGAGCTCACCCGACATGATAGCTGTTGTTGAAACATTTTTGGACGACAGGATTCCAGAAAACTTTGCAAGAATTACTGGCTGCACCTCATGGATGAGAAGAGAGAGGCAAGGGCAAGGAGGTGTTGCTGTGTGCTTCTCTAAAAGTGTTCATGCCCAGCACATTGATGTTGCCATCCCTACTCATCTTGAAACAATATTCTTCAAACTAAGCATAAACACTAGTACCTCTGTACTAGTATTTGCAATGTACAGACCTCAGTGATTACCTTCATGGTAGATCTCTAAGAGTAGTTCTCAATGGAACAGAATAAGCAAGACGCCCTATTGGGGCAAGTGTTCCACAAGGAAGAGTTCTGGGACCATTGTTATAGAATGTCTACTTCAATGACCTTCATCTCATCCCAGAATCACATGCATATGCAGACGACTGTACACTGACATTCACTTATCCAAGACAAGAAATGCCAGCTGTTCTAAGCTACATCAATCACCAGCTAAGAGCTATATCAGCTTGGGAAAATAGATGGCAAGTAACATTTGCACCTGAGAAAACACAAATGATGATCTCTAGGCACCATGATGGTAATGCTGGTGCAGTAGTAAGCATGAATGGGAGGGTGTTGGCACCTGGGGAAGAAGTTGATATCCTTGGGGTGAAATTTGACTCCAAACTGACCATGATAAACCACATTGTAAATCTTGCAAACAAGGCAGCCAGGAAGCTTACAGCACTTCGCCGTATCTCGTATCTGCTTGACAGTAGGGGTTGCAAGATTCTGTACGAGGCACAAGTACGCTCGCACCTTGAGTATGCTCCACTTTCTTGGTTCGCCTGCCCCCCCCCCCTCTCATCTTCGACTGCTTGACAGAGTAGAGAACAGAGCAAGACGTCTCATCTCTCCCCTGGACCCAGCCTGGATAGATCTGTCATTTCGGCAGAGCCTTCAACACAGGAGGGATGTGGGTGGCCTTACTGTTATGTACAAGGCCAATATTGTCAAAGTACCGCACTTGGATCCACTTCGAGGACAGAGTGAAGCAAGTTTCTATACCACAAGACGGGCAGAAAGCAGCAACTTCACTCTGGCTGTACCCTTCTCCAGAACATCACTCCATCTGAGATAATATATACCCAGGATGACTCGAGTCTGGAAAACATTCGTACAGCATAATGATGTCAACGAGATAAAGTCAGTTGATCAAATGAAAATGCTGGCCCACAGATGGCTCCAACTTCATCCTGTTCCTTACTTGTATGTCTCATAACAATAAAAATGCTTTCAAATTAGCTGATGTGGGTAACAGCTCTTAGCTTGCCAATAAAGTTAGTAATCCTTAACCTTGTCAAACCCTGTGTAAAAGAGAGAGAGAGAGAGAGAGAGAGAGAGAGAGAGAGTATATATAAGCTTACTCTCTCACCGGCTTCTGCCGTCATGGAAACAGGTTTAAAAAGGATTAGAATTTACAGGAGAGTTCGAAGAGGATTCAAGACATGAGGTCCAATCAAGTGGCGGACTTAAATTTTTGTTGCCCTGAAGCTTGAACTGTTATGGAGGCTCCTTCGCATCAAACTTCAATAACCTTTTAATTTTTATATTAACTATGATTTAGTATTGAATTACACAATATTATTATTAAAAAAAAAAAAACTCATACAGTAGACCCAAAATCTTTAAACAATGTGGATTAAAATCTCTTACGGAGCCCTTCCGGGTTTAGGGGCCTTCAAACCTAAGCTTCATTAGCTTCACAGCAGATCTGCCCCTGGATAGAGTTACCTGCGATTAATGCCGTTCCTTCCGTAATTACTTTGCAACACATAACTGCATGGTTTACTTCGACTCAAGTTATCACTAGTTCTTTTTCTGGACACAGGAGGGCACTGCTTTTACAGCAGTTTGGGCTGAGGGCTGCTGCTGTAAAGTGAAAATCGCTGTGAAGTGAGACACCCATTTTTCACTTTCAAATGCATATAAAATCCTGATAATATACTTACACTATCATATAGTAAGTGAGCGATATACAGTACGTGAGCGATATACAGTAAGTGAGCGATATACAGTAAGTGAGCGATATACAGTACGTGAGCGATATACAGTACGTGAGCGATATACAGTAAGTGAGCGATATACAGTAAGTGAGCGATATACAGTACGTGAGCGATATACAGTACGTGAGCGATATACAGTACGTGAGCGATATACAATATGTGAGCGATATACAGTAAGTGAGCGATATACAGTACGTGAGCGATATACAGTACGTGAGCGATATACAGTACGTGAGCGATATACAGTACGTGAGCGATATACAGTACGTGAGCGATATACAGTACGTGAGCGATATACAGTACGTGAGCGATATACAATATGTGAGCGATATACAGTAAGTGAGCGATATACAGTACGTGAGCGATATACAGTACGTGAGCGATATACAGTACGTGAGCGATATACAGTACGTGAGCGATATACAGTAAGTGAGCGATATACAGTAAGTGAGCGATATACAGTAAGTGAGCGATATACAGTACGTGAGCGATATACAGTAAGTGAGCGATATACAGTACGTGAGCGATATACAGTACGTGAGCGATATACAGTAAGTGAGCGATATACAGTAAGTGAGCGATATACAGTACGTGAGCGATATACAGTACGTGAGCGATATACAGTAAGTGAGCGATATACAGTAAGTGAGCGATATACAGTACGTGAGCGATATACAGTACGTGAGCGATATACAGTAAGTGAGCGATATACAGTACGTGAGCGATATACAGTACGTGAGCGATATACAGTACGTGAGCGATATACAGTACGTGAGCGATATACAGTACGTGAGCGATATACAGTAAGTGAGCGATATACAGTAAGTGAGCGATATACAGTACGTGAGCGATATACAGTACGTGAGCGATATACAGTAAGTGAGCGATATACAGTACGTGAGCGATATACAGTACGTGAGCGATATACAGTATGTGAGCGATATACAGTAAGTGAGCGATATACAGTACGTGAGCGATATACAGTACGTGAGCGATATACAGTATGTGAGCGATATACAGTAAGTGAGCGATATACAGTACGTGAGCGATATACAGTACGTGAGCGATATACAGTACGTGAGCGATATACAATATGTGAGCGATATACAGTAAGTGAGCGATATACAGTACGTGAGCGATATACAGTACGTGAGCGATATACAGTATGTGAGCGATATACAGTATGTGAGCGATATACAGTACGTGAGCGATATACAGTATGTGAGCGATATACAGTACGTGAGCGATATACAGTACGTGAGCGATATACAGTACGTGAGCGATATACAGTACGTGAGCGATATACAATATGTGAGCGATATACAGTAAGTGAGCGATATACAGTACGTGAGCGATATACAGTACGTGAGCGATATACAGTATGTGAGCGATATACAGTAAGTGAGCGATATACAGTACGTGAGCGATATACAGTACGTGAGCGATATACAGTATGTGAGCGATATACAGTACGTGAGCGATATACAGTATGTGAGCGATATACAGTATGTGAGCGATATATAGTACGTGAGCGATATACAGTATGTGAGCGATATACAGTACGTGAGCGATATACAGTACGTGAGCGATATACAGTACGTGAGCGATATACAGTACGTGAGCGATATACAATATGTGAGCGATATACAGTAAGTCAGCGATATACAGTACGTGAGCGATATACAGTACGTGAGCGATATACAGTATGTGAGCGATATACAGTAAGTGAGCGATATACAGTACGTGAGCGATATACAGTACGTGAGCGATATACAGTATGTGAGCGATATACATTAAGTGAGCGATATACAGTACGTGAGCGATATACAGTAGGTGAGCATATACAGTACGTGAGCATATACAGTATGTGAGCATATACAGTACGTGAGCGATATACAGTATGTGAGCGATATACAGTAAATGAGCGATATACAGTACGTGAGCGATATACAGTAGGTGAGCATATACAGTACGTGAGCATATACAGTATGTGAGCATATACAGTACGTGAGCGATATACAGTATGTGAGCGATATACAGTAAGTGAGCGATATACAGTACGTGAGCGATATACAGTACATGAGCGATATACAGTAAATGAGCGATATACAGTACGTGAGCGATATACAGTAGGTGAGCATATACAGTACGTGAGCATATACAGTATGTGAGCATATACAGTACATGAGCATATACAGTACGTGAGCATATACAGTACGTGAGCACATACAGTATACATATAACATACCATGAAATATTTTCGTCTTCTGCTTATAGTGAGTGGTGTATATATTGTAGGCAGTCTGAGTAAATGAAGAGTGGGTATAACTGAAAACCGCTGCATCAGCGAAACACTGTACAGAAAAGTGCTGTTAACCGAGGCCCTCGTGTACTGTGGTACACATGGACGCACACAGTATATTGTTATGACTACCATAACTGAATACGTCGGACACGGAAAAACGTATCCCCTTATATAATCCTGTCCAATCTTCCTCAATTTATGCAATACGAATATTGCAGTGCAGAGTAATATTCTATTGAAGGAAAGATTCGTGAGTTGAGGTGTATCAGAAAATGGATTAACAAATACATCACATAAGAACATAAGAACATAAGAAAGAGGGAACACTGCAGCCGGCCTACTGACCCATGCGAAGCAGGTCCATGTCTCTCCCCCCGAATTAGTCCAATGACCCACATAAGAACATAAGAACATAAGAACGAAGGAACACTGCAGAAGGCCTACTGGCCCATGCGAGGCAGGTCCAAGTCCCTACCGGCTTAAGCCAATGCACCCAACCTAGTCAGGTCAGGTCACATTGACTTAAGGGAGGAACACGGCAACCGACCTGTTAGCACAAGCTATCAGGTCCAACTCACACCCACCCACATCTACTCATGTATTTATCCAACCTATTTTTAAAGCTACACAACGTTCTGGCCTCTATAACTGTACTTGGGAGTTTGTTCCACTCATCCACAACTCTATTACCAAACCAGTACTTTCCTATATCCCTCCTGAATCTGAATTTTTCCAACTTAAAACCATTGCTGCGAGTCCTGTCTAGGCTAGATATTTTCAGCACACTATTTACATCCCCTTTATTTATTCCTGTCTTCCACTTATAAACCTCAATCATATCCCCCCTAATTCTACGTCTTTCTAGAGAGTGCAGTTTCAGGGCCCTTAGTCTATCCTCATAGGGAAGGTTTCTGATACATGGGATCATCTTTGTCATCCTCCTTTGTACATTTTCCAGAGAATTTATATCCATTCTGTAATACGGTGACCAAAACTGTGCAGCATAATCTAAATGAGGCCTAACCAAGGATGTATAGAGTTGAAGAACAACCTGAGGACTCCTATTATTTATGCTTCTTGATATGAAGCCAAGGATTCTATTAGCTTTATTGCGAACACTTATGCACTGTTGTCTTGGTTTCAGATTACTGCTAACCAGAACTCCTAAATCTTTTTCGCAATCCGTAATATTAAGATCTACATTATTTAGTTTATATGTGGCATGGTTATTGTCCTGTCCAACATTTAGAACTTTGCATTTGTCTATATTAAACTGCATCTGCCACTTCTCCGACCACTGCATCAGTCTATTCAAATCTTCCTGGAGTGCTCGAATGTCCTCGTCAGAATGAATTCGACGGCCTATTTTGGTGTCATCGGCAAACTTGCCGATGTCGCTCTTTATGCCCTCATCTATGTCGTTTATGTAGATTGTGAACAGCAGGGGGCCCAACACTGACCCCTGTGGAACACCGCTCGTGACGCTTCCCCACTCTGATTTCTCCCCATTTATGCAAACTCTCTGCTGCCTATTTGTCAACCATGCCTCTATCCAGGAAAAAATTTCTCCCCTTATTCCATGTGCTTTAATTTTCCTCAATAGTCTCTGATGTGGGACCCTGTCAAAAGCCTTACTGAAGTCCATATACACAATATCATATTCATTACCATGATCTACCTCCTCAAATACCTTAGTGAAAAAAGTTAATAAATTCGTAAGGCAGGAACGCCCCTTTGTAAAACCATGCTGAGATTCGTTGATTAATTTATGCTTTTCAAGGTGGCTACGAACTGCCTCGGCAATTATTGATTCCATAAATTTTCCCACTATGGAGGTTAGGCTTATTGGTCTATAGTTCGAAGCTAAGGACCTGTCACCTGTTTTGAAAATAGGTATCACATTTGCCATTTTCCACTTATCTGGCACCATGCCAGTTTGTAGTGATATGTTGAAAAGATTAGCCAAAGGTGTGCTAAGCTCCTCTTTACATTCCTTTAGAACCCTTGCATACAGTTCATCAGGGCCTGGGGATTTGTTAGGTTTTAATTTATCTATTTGCCTAAGGACCATGTCACTTGTGACCCTAATAGTGCACAGTTTATTATCGTCCTGTTCTACATAATTTATCATTACTGGAATATCGCTGGTATCCTCCTGTGTAAAAACTGAGAGGAAGTATGTGTTAAAAATTCTACACATTTCCTTATCACTGTCAGTGAGCTGACCCGAGGAACTTTTGAGTGGGCCTATCTTGTCCCTGATCTTACTTCTGTATACCTGAAAGAATCCTTTTGGGTTAGTCTTCGATTCTCTTGCAACTTTAACCTCATAATCTCTATTTGCTTTTCTAATTCCCTTTTTTATTTCTCTCTTTAACTGAATATATCGATTTCTTAATTGCCCCTCTCCTCTTTTGATTTGCCTATATATGCCTCTCTTTTGACCAATCAGATATTTTAATCTATTGTTCATCCATTTAGGATCATTTTTGTTTGATCTGATTTCCCTATTTGGAACATAATTTGACTGAGCAGCTAGAACTATGCCCTGGAAAGCATCATATCGGCAACCATCACCACCTACCTGACCCCTAGTCAGGTCATTCCAGTTCAGCCCACCTAAGTAATTTTTCAGTCCTATGAAATCAGCCAAGCGAAAGTCAGGGACGGAGACTTGATTGCCATTATTAGGGGAATTCCATGATATGTTAAAACTGAGTGATTTGTGATCACTCTCCCCAAGCTCATCATTAACCTCAAGATTATTAATTAGTGTTTCCCTACTGGCAAGAACCAAGTCAAGGAGGTTATTTCCCCTAGTTGGCTCTGTCACAAACTGTTTTAAAAAACAATCCTGGATCGTATCAAGAAAGTCACCCGACTCTAAATTTCCTGTCAAATTGCTCCAGTCAATCTGTCTATAGTTGAAATCTCCCATTAGCACAACATTTTCGTATGTAGATGCCTTACGAATTTCGTCCCATAGAAGTTTACTGCACTCCCTATCAAGATTTGGGGCCCTGTAAATCACACCCAAAATTAGTTTTTCTCGGCCCTCGAGAAGCTGTAACCAAACAGATTCAGTGGCTGACGCTTCTAATTTAATATCTTGTCTAACACAACAATTTAAATTGTCTCTGACATACATCGCTACTCCACCACCTTTCCTGTTGACCCTGTCAGTGTGGAATAATTTATAGCCTTGTATGTGACATTCAGAGGGCATCTCTCTATCTTTCAGATTGAGCCAGGTCTCTGTTATAGCAATAATATCTATGTTTCCTGCACTTGCAATTAATCTTAGCTCATCTATCTTATTTCTAACACTCCTGCTATTAGTATAGTAAACCTTAAGGGAGCTAGTCCCTTGCTGCCCTCTGCTGTCCCCCTTTGTTTGCTGACCTGTTCTATTGTCTTTATTTATAACTTCATGCTGAATGCCTTTTATACATTTACTGTTTCCAACCCTAGTGTTGCAACCTGCTTGTTTCCCACACACACCCATACCTCTATCTTCCATCAGTTTAAAATCATAGGCATTTCACCAATGGCCTTCTCAATCGAGTCTGCAAGTGCTACCACCCCTGCCCCAGAGAGATGAACCCCATCCCTTGCATACATATCATGTTTGCCATAAAAGTTGTTCCAGTTGTCAATGAATGGGATTGCAAGTTCCTTGCAGTATCTGTCTAGCCAGCAATTTACACCAATTGCCCTAGACAACCATTCATTTCCTACTCCCCTTCTAGGCAAGATGCTACATATGATTGGGATCCCTCCCTTAGACTTAATGAAATCTATAGCTGACCTGTACTTATCTAGCAGCTCTTCTCTTCCACTTAAGGAAGGAGCACGGCATCAGACCCACTAGCACAAGCTAGTCATGTCCAACTCACACCCACACACCCACTCATGTATTTATCTAACCTACTTTTAAAACTACACAACGTTTTAGCCTCTATAACTGTACTCGGGAGTTTGTTCCACTCATCCAAAACTCTATTACCAAACCAGTGCTTTCCTATATCCTTCCTGAATCTGAATTTTTCCAACTTGAAACCATTGCTGCGAGTCCTGTCTTGGCTGGAAATTTTCAACACGCTAATTTACATCTCCAATATTTATTGCTCTTTTCCATTTATACACTTCGATCATATCATCCCTAATTCTACGCCTTTCTAGAGAGTGCAGATTCAAGGCTCTCAGTCTACCCTCATAGGGAAGATTTCTGATACATGGGATCAACTTTGTCATCCTCCTCAGTACGTTCTCTAGTGCATTTATATCCATTCTGTAATACGGTGACCAGAACTGAGCAGCATAGTCTAAATGTGGCCTAACCAAGGGTATATAGAGTTGAAGAACCTACTAAATATGAAGCCAAGGATTCTGTTAGCTTTAATGGGAACACTAATGCACTGTTGTCTAGGTTTTAGATTACTGCTAACCAGAACTCCTAAATCCTTTTCGCAATCACTAGTATTAAGATCTACATTATTTAGTTTATATGTGGCATGGCTATTTTCCTGTCCAACATTTATAACTTTGCATTTGTCTATATTAAACAGCATCTGCCACTTCACCGACCATTGCATCAGTCTATTCAAATCATCCTGGAGTGCTCCAGTGTCCTCATTAGAATGAATTGGAAAGCCTATTTTGGTGTCATCCACAAATTTGCGTATGTCGCTATTGATTCCCTCACCTATGTCATTTATGTAAATTGTGAACAACAATGGGCCCAACACTGACCCCTGCGGAACACCGCTTGTGACGTGCCCCCCATTCTGATTTCTACCCATTTATGCAAACTCTTTGCTGCCTATTTGTCATCCATGCCTCTACCTACCCAGGAAAAAATTTCTCCTAATCCGTGTGCCTTAAGTTTCCTCAATAGCCTCTGATGTGGAACTCTTAAAAGCCTTACTGATGTCCATATACACAATATCATATTCATTACCATGATCTACCTCCTCAAACACCTTGGTGAAAAAAGTTAGTAAATTCGTAAGGCAGGAACACCCCTTTGTAAAACCGTGTTGAGATTCATTAATCAATCTGTGCCTGTCAAGATGGCTACGAATTGCTTCGGCAATTATTGATTCCATAAATTTTTCAACAATGGAGGTAAAGCTTATTGGTATATAGTTCGAAGCCAAGGACCTGTCACCTGCCTTGTAAATAGGTATTACATTTGCCATTTTCCACTTACCAGGCACTATGCCAGTATGTAGTGATATGTTAAAAAGATTAGCCAAAGGTATGCTAAGTTCTTCTTTACATTCCTTTAACACCCTTGCAAACAGTTCATCAGGACCTGGGGATTTGTTAGGTTTTAATTTTTCTATTTGTCCGAGGACCATGTCACTCGTTACCGCAATCGTGCATAGTTTATTATCATCCTGTCCTACATAACCTATTATTTCAAGAATATCGCTAGTATTTTCCTGAGTAAAAACTGAGAGGAAGTAAGTATTAAAAATTTTACACATATACTTATCACTGTCAGTGATCTGACCAGAGTTACTCTTAAGTGGGCCTATCTTGTCCCTAATCTTACTTCTGTATACCTGGAAGAATCCTTTTGGATTAGTCTTCGAATCCCTTGCGACCTTATTCTCATAATCCCTTTTTGCTTTTATTCCTTTTTTTTTATTTCTCTCTTTAACTGAATATATTGATTTCTTAACTGCTCATCCCCTCTTTTGATATTCCTATATATGCCTCTCTTTTGACCAGTGAGATGTTTTAATCTATTGTTTATCCATTTGGGATCATTTCTGTTAGATCTAATTTCCCTATTTGGAACAAAAGTTGTCTGGGCAGCTAGAACTATGCTCTGAAAAACGTCATATTGGCAACCAAGATCACCTACCTGACCCATAGTCAGGTTATCCCAATTTAGCCCACCCAGGTAATTTTTCAGTCCCATGAAATCGGCCAAGTGAAAGTCTGGGACAGAGATTTGATTGCAGTTATCTGGGTAATTCCATGATATATTGAAATTAAGTGATTTGTGATCACTTTCCCCAAGCTCATCATTAACCTCAAGATTATTAATTAGTGATTCTTTGTTGGCAAAACCAAGTCAAGCAGATTGTTTCCTCTAGTTGGTTCTGTCACAACCTGTTCTAAAAAGCAATCCTGAACCACATCAAGAAAGTCACTAGTCTCAAGATTTCCTGTCATATTGTTCCAATCAATTTGTCTAAAGTTAAAATCTCCTATTAAAACAACATTTTCGTATCTAGATGCCTTAAGAATTTCGTCTCATAACAGCTTACTGCCCTCCCTATCAAGGTTTAGGGGCCTATAAATCACACCGAAAATTAATTTGTCATGTCGCTCGAGAAACTGTATCCAAACAGATTCTGTGTTCGATGTTTCTAATCTTATATCATGTCTAAGACAACAATTTAAATTTTCTCTGACATACATCGCCACACCACCACCCTTCCTGTTGACCCTATCAGTGTGGAATAGTTGACCCTGTATATTGCATTCAGAAGGTATTTCTCTATCTTTCAGGTTGAACCAGGTCTCTGTTATACCAATATCTATATTACCTACACTTGCAAGTAATCTTAGCTCATCTATCTTATTTCTTAGACTCCTACTATTTGTATAGTAACTCGCTGCCCTCTACTATCTCTCTTTCTTTGTTTATCAATTGATTTGCCATTACTAGCAACTTTATTTTGAATATTCTCTTTTAAACATATCCCTGAGGTATCCCGGTAATATCGGCTGTTTTCAACCCTAATGCTGCAGCCTGATTGTTTCCCACAAACACCCATACCTCTATAATCTATCAGTTTAATGTCCTAGACAAGTCATCAATTACCCCTTCAATCAAATTGGCTAATGAAACTACTCCATCCCAAGAGAGAACCCCATCCATTGCATACATATCACATTTGCCATAGAATATGTCTCAATTATCAATGAATGGGGTTGCAAATTCCTTGCAGTACTTGTCTAGCCAGCAATTTATACCAATTACCCTAGACATCCATTTATTGCCCGTTCCCTTTCTAGGCAAGATGATACATACGACTGGGATCCCTCCCTTAGACCTGACTTCTTCCATGGCTGACCTGTACTTATTCAGCAGCTCCTGTCTCTTGCCCTTCCCAATGTCATTACTCCCAGCACTAAGACAGATAATGGGTTTTTTCCCATTACCTCACATAATATTATCCACCCTGCTGACTATGTCTCCAACACCAGCTCCTGGAAGACACACCCTCTGATCTATCTTTATTACATGGTAACTAATATCGGAATTTCTTTAGTTATAATATGGCAATTTAGAATGTACACATCCTAAAACTAATTCCAACCTTCCATTGTCAAACATCTGCAATAAAAGTTTAAGGCCTCTCTGAAAAGGCATTCCTTATCTCACAGAAATCATTAACATTTGAAGTAAGAATCTGTTCAGAAGTTGTGTTACCTAGTTATCAGAAATTAATTTTGGAGGTAATCAGATGAGACATTCTCAAATTATCACATAACTTATAATCTAATTTTGCAATTTCTTCATGAAATCAGCAAACTATTGTTCACTCCTGCTAAGATAATTTCTAGTTTCACTCGAAATATTCACCAGCGTTTAAAGTTAGAAGCCAAATAGGAAAAACATTCAACCGAGTTAAAAAAGGTCACTAAAGCACATCAAAACTAAAACTGACAAAAATGGCAGTAGAATATTTTAAAAAATATAACCAACCTTCTCCTAAGACACATCAGGGCTGATAGCCGATCAGAAGATGCTTGTCAAATTTATCCATAGGGACCAAAATAGGGAATGACATACATGAAATTAACCAGAGGGTTTTTACACATGCAAATGATTTCATATATCTTTCTCTAGCTATAGCTTTCCAGAGGTAAATATTGAGCCCGATAGGACAAGCACTTCTCAACTTATAAACTGAATCCTTACAGGAACACAGTTCGTAATATTGTGAAGATTTTGACATGAACTCGTTGACTAGCAAGGTATAAATAACAAGGCCCTCAAGGAAGGTTCCTTGACGTTGGTGAGGGGCTCTTGACTTAGGGAATTGGATCTGTGTTCCAGTTCCCTGAATTAAGCCTGAATACCTTCCAAATCCCTCCCCCCACCCACAGGCGGTGCATAACCCAACGGGTTTATCGCTCCCCTAGATTATGATAATAATAATAATAATAATGAATTACAAGGTCTTACTAACTCTTGAAATTTAGAAGACTCATATTTCTCTGTTTTTAGTTTAAGAATCTTTAAAATTCTACAAGAATTTTTTTTTCAAATTGTTTAATTTTTTTTTAATTATTAAAAAAGTCACGTAAGATATATTTTCTCAACAAAACTGGCAAATTGGCTTCTACACCGTCCACACTGAATACAAAAATACTTTCCATTAAGACATGTGTTCAGCGTAACTATGAAGCGACAAAGAATGAAAATTCGAAGGCCATCAGTCAAAGAATTTTCCAGTAATTGCTCTCAATCCGCCTATTTCAAATATTTTATCGATCTCAAAAAAAAAAAAAAAATAAAGTTTACACCTCGGTAGGTTAAAATAAAGGATATTATCGTACCGAATGTATCAGCGTTAATATTTTGAAGCCTATCAGAAGAGGCATTTATTTGTTTAAATTTGGCAGACTGAGATCAACGCAGCCCGATAAGAATAAGTGGCGTTGAATAAACATAAATCAGCTACAGAAAAAAATGTAATGGTTTTGAAGAACTAGATTCCAGATTACTTTAGTTTCAAGCTCTTTTTTTTAATTACTTTAGCATATAGGTAATTTTGCATTTACTTAGTAGTATCATTTGCAAAATATATCCGCTGTTAGATTTCAAGCCGTTCAAAAGGGGTAAACTCATTTATATTAAATGTGATCTAATGGGGAAAAATCACATTATTTTACACACAAAATTGCACATTGCTATCAACCCACTCCACTAACAACCGCAACTCTTATTTAGGATACATTTTTTTTTTTGTCTTTTTAATTTTTTGAGACTATGCACAAGCAGCTTTCCTAAATTCTCTCCCGGAAACGATATTTCAGGAAAACGCTGCATGACCATGAGTAGTGAACACCCACACTTGTCAACAGCAGTGGACACTCACACTTGTCAACAGCAGTGGACACTCACACTTGTCAACAGCAGTGGACACTCACACTTGTCAACAGCAGTGGACACTCACACTTGTCAACAGCAGTGAACACCCACACTTGTCAACAGCAGTGAACACCCACACTTGTCAACAGCAGTGGACACCCACACTTGTCAACAGCAGTGGACACCCACACTTGTCAACAGCAGTGGACACCCACACTTGCCAACAGCAGTGGACACTCACACTTGTCAACAGCAGTGAACACCCACACTTGCCAACAGCAGTGGACACTCACACTTGTCAACAGCAGTGGACACCCACACTTGTCAACAGCAGTGAACACCCACACTTGTCAACAGCAGTGGACACCCACACTTGTCAACAGCAGTGAACACCCACACTTGCCAACAGCAGTGAACACCCACACTTGCCAACAGCAGTGAACACCCACACTTGTCAACAGCAGAGAGCACCCACACTTGCCAACAGCAGTGAGCACCCTCACTTGCCAACAGCAGTGAGCACCCACACTTGCCAACAGCAGTGAACACCCTCACTTGCCAACAGCAGTGAACACCCACACTTGCCAACAGCAGTGAGCACCCACACTTGCCAACAGCAGTGAACACCCACACTTGCCAACAGCAGTGAACACCCTCACTTGCCAACAGCAGTGGACACCCACACTTGCCAACAGCAGTGGACACTCACACTTGTCAACAGCAGTGGACACCCACACTTGCCAACAGCAGTGGACACTCACACTTGTCAACAGCAGTGGACACCCACACTTGTCAACAGCAGTGGACACCCACACTTGTCAACAGCAGTGGACACCCACACTTGTCAACAGCAGTGGACACCCACACTTGCCAACAGCAGTGGACACTCACACTTGTCAACAGCAGTGAACACCCACACTTGCCAACAGCAGTGAACACCCACACTTGCCAACAGCAGTGAACACCCACACTTGCCAACAGCAGTGAACACCCACACTTGCCAACAGCAGTGAACACCCACACTTGCCAACAGCAGTGAGCACCCTCACTTGCCAACAGCAGTGAACACCCACACTTGCCAACAGCAGTGAACACCCACACTTGCCAACAGCAGTGAACACCCACACTTGCCAACAGCAGTGAACACCCACACTTGCCAACAGCAGTGAACACCCACACTTGCCAACAGCAGTGAGCACCCTCACTTGCCAACAGCAGTGAACACCCACACTTGCCAACAGCAGTGAACACCCACACTTGTCAACAGCAGAGAGCACCCACACTTGCCAACAGCAGTGAGCACCCTCACTTGCCAACAGCAGTGAACACCCACACTTGTCAACAGCAGAGAGCACCCACACTTGCCAACAGCAGTGAGCACCCTCACTTGCCAACAGCAGTGAGCACCCACACTTGCCAACAGCAGTGAACACCCACACTTGTCAACAGCAGTGAACACCCACACTTGCCAACAGCAGTGAGCACCCTCACTTGCCAACAGCAGTGAGCACCCACACTTGCCAACAGCAGTGAGCACCCTCACTTGCCAACAGCAGTGAGCACCCTCACTTGTCAACAGCAGTGAGCACCCTCACTTGTCAACAGCAGTGAACACCCACACTTGTCAACAGCAGTGAACACCCACACTTGCCAACAGCAGTGAACACCCACACTTGCCAACAGTTGCATGACTCGTTCCTCAGAGTACACAAACACTGGAACTGCAAAAGGACATCGCATGATACGTTATAGGTTCAAACACGAAAATCTGGAGGAAGAATAAAAGGCTAAAATAAAAAAGGATATATTTACACAATCACTTCCTGGTACTACTTAAGGGATACCAAGTTATCACCGTCAACTCTCTAGTTTTACTTTTCTATTTTATTGTTAATTGATAGCCTGATGACGTTGCTAAAATACATCAGGATTCCGGTGATAATTTACTCACTTGGTATCTAGTTGAAGTCTCTATTTGTAAAGAATTTATTCATACAAATCTTCAGTGACTATGTTCTTAAACCTTAACGTTCAAATCAGTTGTTTATTCCATTAAATTACAATATTTCTTTGTAAAAACAAAAAAAATGACTCCTTGTTGCATCTCAGGCCTCAAAGTTGTTCCATTTTTTCTCGTTATTGAATAAACTTGCTCTTCATATTTGTCTTCGTATTTGAGTACATTAAAAAAATATCATAAAAGTTTGAATAAAATCTCTTAAGAGAGATAAGGTTAAGTCTCCTTTCGTATGATTTAATTCTTAGGGATTATATGAACCTAGCCGACCTTCTCTGTAACTTTTTCAGTTTAACTTCGTAGTTTAGAGTCCAAAACTGTGCGGCATTAGAGAATCATTATGTTTTTTGGCGTTTTTTATTCAAAATTTGTTGCTCTGAAACCTAGCATTCATTTCCTTTGCTCCTCGGAGACAGGCATTTTTTTGATACTTTAATAAGGCTATTACTTATGATTATTTCATTTTTTTTCTCTTCTGTTCCGCTTAGTTTTTATCCAAATGTTTCTTCATTTATTTTTGAGAAAATTATAAATAACATTCATAAATTTGCTGTAGTCACCCATGAAACTCGTCTTCAGCGTCTCCAGCCACAACAGTAATATATTAAGATTTATATAAATACTCGAAGAATATTCTTTGCATGATGATAATTTTAACAGATTTTGTGTGATCTTTAAATTTGGTTATCTTAGATAACCAAATTTAGATATCATAGATGTCTAAATCTTTAGATTTTGATATCATTTCTGTACAGTGAGTAAACGACTGGACGAGGAACGTAGCCTGAGGAACTCGGTTCTTCGCATCTATTAAAGAAATGGTTATAACTATGACCATAATTTTTAAAGGGGTGGACCGGTAAGCCAGCGGAATGCCTCGGTCAGATGACCAAAACCTCCAACGGCGGGCCATCATCTAACTACGACCCGCGTCAGGAAACACTTGCCCTGTTTCCTGACGAACCTTACCAAACCTAACCTTTACATCTTGTTATTAAGACCTCCCTTTTCAGTACCATTCTCTTTTTTTTCCTACTTATGAGACAGTTACTTAGCTAGGTGTGAAGTTGGTCTCCTATGCCATGCTCCCTCATTTTGGCTAACTTCTTCGATGGGGAACCTTGTCGAATGCTTTTAGGAACTCTAGACATTAAATTTTGAAGGGTTTTTTAGTCTCAGTATTTGTAAATATAATTGATCATGCATGTTTGCTATTGTGACATCTTTGTTGATTTTCGGTTATTAAGTAATTATTTTCCACAAAATTAACGATCTTGCACCTAATACGAGAGTTAGTTTTATACGTACAACCGATATTAAATTAAGCTGATGGGATTGTAGTTGAAGACAAGTTCAAACCCTTTCTGATTATTATTATTATTATTATTATTATAATCAAGGGGAAGCGCTAAACCCGTAGGATTATACAGCACCTGGGAGGATGTGGAAGGCATTCAGGCTTAATTCGGGGAAGTGGAGCACAGATCCAATTACCTAAACCCTTTCTGAATAATGGGGCATTATTTTTAGTTTTTTTCTCTTTTGGCACTTTCCCTCTTATAAAGATTTGTTACATTTTACCCTCAGTGGATAAGCAATTCTGAATCTATTTTACTTTGGTTTTCCAGCAGGAAGTAAATCTTGCCAGCTTTCTTTGGTAGTATTCAACTTCAAGAATTTTCACATTTCGAGGCTCCTAATTTAGTTAACATATATTATTATTATTATTATTATTATAATCAAGGGGGAAGCGCTAAACCCGGAGGATTATACAGCGCCTGGGGGGGGGGGATGTGGAAGGCATTCAGGCTTAAATTAGCAGTAATCGCTGTTTCTAGCACAAACAAAACAAAGCCAGCTTCACCATCTCTGAGGTATTAGCAAGAATCCTCCTGAAAACAGTAAACCCTGCCATCACATAGTCTCTTCTAATACTACACAAGCTCATTACAGAGGATGAACACTGAAACAGACCTCAAATCCAACCTCCATCAGAAATATTTGTCTAACCTATTTTTATGCTACCCTTCTGATCTGCATTGGACAGATGAAGCCACTGTGTGGCGAAACGTTTCCTCAATAAAGATTCCCATATGTTGCACAAGTGTCTCGATCTTCACTTCAACTTGTAGGTTTTAAACCACTTATCACATCTGTCAGACACTGCAACATCATGGGATCTTGATATAAGAAATTCTTCAACCTTGTCCAACCTTTGGACGAAGACTTACTTCGACTAGTGGATGGTGCCACAGTGACCCCGCCTCCTCCTGCTTCGCCACGTCTACGGCCCTATGCTGTAATTTCTACAAGATTGATGGACTGAACACAACGACTCCAAGCTTAGGGACTGATTACCTCAAACTACTCCTCTCCTTACAACCTCCTGATTTGTATTGGACTGATGAAGCCACTGTGTGGCGAAACGTTTCCTCAATAAAGATTCCCATATGTTGCATAAGTGTCTCAATCTTCACTTCAATAGCTTTTAAGAACATATTTTCTCATGTGCAAGTTGATTATTCTACCTTATTGTATTACTACTACTACTATTACTACTACTACTACTACTACTACTACTACTACTAATATTACTAATGTTACTACTACTACTACTACTAATGTTACTACTACTACTACTACTACTAATATTACTACTACTACTACTATTACTACTACTACTACTACTACTATTACTACTATTACTACTATTACTACTACTACTACTACTATTACTACTACTACTACTAATATTACTACTACTACAACTAGTATTACACCTTACACTGAGCCTATATATACCCTCTGTGTCCATGTATTGTTTGTAACAGCTTGACAAAGTTCCTGGAGAGCGAAACGTTGTCACAATTAAATGTCACAGAGAGGAGCAACAAATTTCACATCTTCCACAAGTTACAAATCATATGGAGAAAAACATCATTCAACGAATATTTTCTCTCTCTCTACCGTCCAGACTTTGTCTGGACGGTAGAACCAGACATATTAACGGATGCTCTGGAACACAACAAAGTCTGGACGGTAGAACCAGACATATTAACGGATGCTCTGGAACACAAAGTCTGGACGGTAGAACCAGACATATTAACGGATGCTCTGGAACACAACAAAGTCTGGACGGTAGAACCAGACATATTAACGGATGCACTGGAACACAGCAGAGTCTGGACAGTAGAACCAGACATACTAACGGATGCTCTGGAGCATAGAAAAGTCTGGACAGTAGAACCAGACATACTAACGGATGCTCTGGAGCATAGAAAAGTCTGGACAGTAGAACCAGACATATTAACGTATGTTCTGTAACACAGCAAAGTGTCATAGTATAAATGGCAGTCAGTTTTGTGTCTGACAGTGGAGTACAATAAGTTAATGTTGTTATTGGCGGAGAGGTAGTTGTGGCCCGTGCCAATTTCATCTTTAATATAAAATGCCCATGACTATTACCCAATTATGGCATTGTATGTTTTCCCATATTTTTCATGCAGGCAGTTACTGGAGGAATTGGTGGGTACGGAGAGACTCTTTAGCTCTTCTAATTTTGGCTTTACGATGTAGTTAACTACCTAATCTAGATAGGTGAAGGGTGTTACTCTTTGTGGATTGCCAGGCTGTTGATTATTAAGTTTTATGTTATCCGCTTTACCGCTGTATAGCCCTTGTGGCTTAGCGCTTCTTTTTGATTATAATAATATCCGCTTTACCGTTGTACACATATGCAATCTCTCTCTCTCTCTCTCTCTCTCTCTCTCTCTCTCTTTCACATCCTCGCTCTCTCCCTGGTAACCACGATGATCATACTAACTACATATAGTAACAAAGAGAAAGCAGAGAATTAATGGAAATGCTAAAGGAGATAGACGAACTGCACAAAGCATCAAAGGTAACTCAGAGGAATTCTTTTAATTCGTCGAGGAAGGAAGGTAAAAGCAACAACTGAACCTTTAACTAGTTATAATGGAAGAATAACAAACTGCAACAGTGATATGACTTCAGTTCTCAATATTCCCTTCGGGTCAGTATTCACAGCTGAACATGACACAAACCTTCCTGGGCCGTAAAATTTAGGAATGAAATATTACCTAAAACTATATGTTAACTCCCCTCAGGGAAGATTCCTTGATGTTGGTGAGGGGCTCTTGATTTAGGGAATTGGATCTGTGCTCCAGTTCCCCGAATTAAGGCACTTGCGTCTGTAACATCTCAAATTTATCTTTCATAAAACTGTCAAAAATGAGCTGGTTAAAAAATGGATTAGACCTAGATATCATAAGTAGTCACAATTATTTTTTGTTTATAATAACCCATTGTTATAATAACAAGGGTTTCTAAAAACTATTTCAATTATCCAATGAATTAATTAAAAGCATAAGTAGCCACAGGGAACCAGAACTGCACAATATTATTGGGGAACCAGAACTGCACAATATTATTGGGGAACCAGAACTACACAATATTATTGAGGAACCAGAACTGCACGACATTAATGGGAAACCAGAACTACACAAATTAATGTGGAATCAGATCTGCATAACATTAATGGGGAACCAGAACTGGACAGCAATAATGGGGAACCAGAACTGCACGATATTAATGGGGAATCAGAACTGCACGTCATAAATAGGAAACAAGATCTGAAAAGCACAGATCAGGGATCAGAACTAGACTACTTAACAAGGGAACCGGATTTGGGTAACTTAAAAGTAAAGACCCAGAACCGGAATTTAGAAGTATGGAACCAGTTCTGGAATTTAGAAGTAGGGGACCAGAACTGGATTTCAGAAGTATGGGACAAGAACTGATCATCATAAGTAGGACCATAACTTAACAAAATTAGCAAGGGGTCAGAATTGGAGAACATTAATAGGGGGCAAGAATTACACAGTATTAGAAGGGACCCAGACGTAAAAAGCATTTTTAGGGGAAGAAAACTGATGAGTATAAGCAGGAGGCCAGAATTACACAGCTATGAATAGGGAATTACAAATGGAGTGCAGGAGGAGGAGACGAGAGCTAAACAGCTTAAGTAGGAAGGCGGAAGTGGGCACCATTAAGATGGAATCAGAGCAGCATTGCATTAGTAGGGAATAAGGATGTTAGCAGAAGATGGGGTACAGAAATAAACAACTTTATTAAGGAACCAGAATTATAAGGCCTGAAGAGAACAGTGGAGAGTGTTAATATCGCTTCAGGTGTTCTGTGTTAAGGCATCTCTTGCTGTTCAACCAAGCATCATGCAGGAATATTTGCTTCAAGTTAATATTTTTATATTGGTAGTTTTATTATTATTATTATTATCATTATTATTGAAGAACTGAGACATGCAACATATGGGAAACTTTATTGAAGAAACGTTTCGCCACACAGTGGCTTCATCAGTCCAATACAAAGTAGAAATGGGTAAGGAGAGGAGGGGATTGAGGTAATCAGTCCCTCAGCCTGGAATTGATGTGTTCAGTCCATCACTCTTGTAGTAAGTACAGCATAGGGCCAGAGAGGTGACTTGTATACTGCAGTCAGGTGAGTCGAAGCAGGAGGAGGCGGGATCACAGTGGGACCTGCCATTAGTGTAAGTAGGTCTTCGTCCAAAGGTTGGACAAGTGTTGAAGAATTCTTTGTACCACGATCCCATGATGTTGCAGTGTCTGACAGATGTGATGAATGGTTTTGAAAACCGACAATCCACCGCAGATTATTACACTATCCTAGTCTTCCTATTTTGGCCGTTTCCTCTCTAGATGTTTCCCAGATCATCTCAACAACCCATTTGCTGACTTAATCTTTTTGGTAGCTTCACACATCAGTCGAAATACTACGCTACTCTCCGCTGCAGCCTCATCATCCCTGCAGCGTCTAAAACCCATGTTTTACACTTATATAACG
This sequence comes from Cherax quadricarinatus, assembly GCF_038502225.1. Lineage (NCBI taxonomy): Eukaryota > Metazoa > Arthropoda > Malacostraca > Decapoda > Parastacidae > Cherax > Cherax quadricarinatus. The sequence goes on along the minus strand of NC_091356.1, from coordinate 21,899,149 downwards.
TTGTTGATATCGGTTAGGTTAGGTAAGGTTCGTCAGGAAACAGGACAAATGTTTCCTGACGCTGGTCTTAGTCAGATGATGACCCGCCTTTGGAGCTTTTGGTCATCTGACCGAGGCCTTCCGCTGGCTTACCGGTCCACCCCTTTAAAAATTATGGTCATTTATAATCATTGTTATTATTGTTGATATCATTATAATGTGGAACATTTTCTTTCGTCTTCCACGGATAAAGTTCTTAGCTTCCACAGAAGCCTTAACTCACCATCCATCTTTTTACTCTCGTCAGGTCTAGTTCACCTCTTCTTCCTTAGATCAATCTGGATACGTTTACTTTAAATTAAATCTGATATAGAGATAAATAAATCTGATATCTAATCTTTCTTTCATTGTCTAATTTTTTTGTTACTCTCCTTACCTTGCTTCTTCCTACGTTCACTATTTATTTCATTCTTTCACATTGTCTCCCAAATTTCTTCACCAATTTTTGAAGCTTCTCTTCACTATCTTCCAGAAGAACCAGATCATTGACAAAAGAACTGTGGCAACTCCCACTTCGTATAAAATTAATTTTCTTAAATCCATTACCTTTCCCCAACTTTCAGTCATTTAGTACATGTGTGGTATACAATACCTACATCATGAAAAATCAAGATACATGCACAATATCTGGGAATTTTTATTGTAGACGTTTCGCCACCCAGTGGCTTTATCAACACAAATTTAAGGACATAACTGGAGGACAGTGGGATTATATGCAAAAGATGAGGTAATCAGTGCCTCAACCTTGGAGTTGGAGAAGAGCACCGTAATCGTGAAAAGTCTGAGGCACAGACAAGAAGATATATACTGGTGTCAGGTGAGGGACGTGTAGCAAAGACATTGTCTCTGGTAGGAGGGCTTCCCCCACTGGAAGTCTACAGTAAACATACCCAGATGTTGCATATGTGTCTAATTCTTTATCTCAAGCATCTACTTCATCCCATCTATAAATATGTACAACTATGATGACATTACGCATCCCTGTCTTAGACATACTTTTACAGGAAAATGATCCCACTCGCCTTTACACCCTAACTTGATCCTTACCATACGCATACAAACCCTCCACTTCTCAGGCAACTACCACCTTTTCCAGAAATTTGTTACTTCCGCCACATTGCCCGCCTATTCACCGTTTCATATGCCTTTTTTAAATCAATAAATGCCACAAAATATTCTTTTACTTTAATCTATGTATTGCTCGCTTATATTCTTGAATGCAAACACAGTCTACACTTTGTCTATTATTAATATTAATAGAAGTGCCAAAGCAATAGGGTCATTTAGCGATTGTGGAATATAATTTAGTCATCTTTACTGCGAGGAAGAGGAAGGTAGCTCAAAATCTTTGAATAAAAGACCATTATATCGCGATCAGTATTAGTTTAAGTGTCAGCGTTGCTTAGTAAACTTGCGAGTACAACACCAGATCTTGAAAAAATTGTTTTTGGATTGATTAATATGCGAGGAAGTGAATGCAATATTCTGGCCAGCACACAAATTTTATCACTGAACCTGGAATTTCATTATGCACAAGTGATTTTATAATAGTCTGACTTCCAGTGGGCGACACTGTCGTACACTGAAAATTTCAAGAAGGCTGCCAGGGATGTCACTGATCACCTGAGAATTCGTAAAGAATTATATTAAGGTGAATGTTGAATAGTTTTTTAGGTCTATTTTCCTGCTATAATGATGATTAAACGAGTCAAAACATAATGCTAGAAAGCTCCTGATTTATTTCCTTTCATAATGAGTGATGCGGGACGACATGTTTGTCTTCAGATCTGGACACTTAGCATTCATATATTTCAACTCCTTTTTGAAATGAAGTCGAGGAAGATAGAAAAAGTGCTTTATTTTTTGCATAAGTTTGAAGATAATAACTTCCACTTTTCCTAACTTTTAGAAAAAAAAAGGAGTATGACTTTAGAGTTTTTTTTAAGTTTAGTAATCAGAAACTCTGATCACTACTGGACTATCCCCATCAAAACAATTTACGCTACCAGTCATGTATGAAGATACTACATTCTCGAGGAGTTACAAAAACCTTGGAATGAAAATAAAACAATTACCATCAAACTGTGTCATTTCTCGACAAATAATAGACACTGTTTTTAGGGCATTTTTTTTCTTTGTCTTGTCTATTCTGTGGGGAGATATGGTCATATTGATAAGTTGAAAATGAATGGCCTTGAGATAGCTTCACCACAAACGCTGGTATTAATAATAATAGATCCCAAGTTCGATAAGATGACCTGGTTTCCCTATCGTCTGAAAAATTTAAACGATGCCATAAAACCTGCTGGTAATATTTGTCAGTGTTTTAATCACACTTGACAGTCTACCCATGGGAATATTTTAAAGCTTTTATTTTTGGTTCTTTCTCATAATACAATAGTACAAAAAGTTGCTGACGGATTTCATGCATGTTGCCTCATGATCTGCTCAAGCAGACGCCCGTGTATTATCATCATTTAGCCTCTGACTTGAAACAAATGTCGCTGGTAAACTAAGAGATATCACATGCTAATTTTAAGAGGAATGAATCAGTGATAAGTTCTCTGTATGAGGCTGATGCTGTGCTTATTTAAGCTCATCTATGTAGCTGGTTTCTCACCCGCATTTCCCGTTATCTGTGTAGTAAGCACTGGCCATGTCACGGCTACTGTTAAATGGACTTATTACAAATCCTGAGAGGATGACTATTAGCTAGTTGATAAGTAATTATTTAAATTTAAAAAATAGGAATTTCTTGAAAAAAAATATTTTTAAATAAGAAGGAAAACCAGTACCTTAGGTATAATTTTATACCATTCTTAAGTTATTCAAATTTCCTAAGAATAACTATCAAATTTCCTAATAAACCATACCACGGGTGGGGTTAGAACCCGCGATCAGAGAATCTCTAAACTCGGTCTGGAGTTTTGAGATTCTCTGATCGCGGGTTCTAACCCCACCGTGGTATCGTTAATCAATCGTCTCATTACGATTTCGCGAGTCAAAATTTCTAAGAGTTTAATCTTAACATAGGAATTTACCTTGCAAGCATTTTATAAAATCATTTAATGAGCTTAATAATTCTCATATATAAATACCAGGAAGACACTTTCAAGTCTGGAGTCTGACTCCACTCAGACCTGTTTGTCAGCAGGAAGCTCTGATGTCAGGCAAGGAAGCACTTTATACCAATAATTTCCGAGTAAAGATGTTTTGGTAAGCTCTGTTCATTTTTGTAATGCCAATAAATGTCTTTTTTTGTTTAATTTGAAATATGAAGGAAAAATTAAATAAATAATAGTCACAAATGAGCAAACCAAACTTTTTCCTCGAATATTTAATTTTTGTTTACATCACAAATATGTGGGTATTACGGACGCAGGTAGCAAGTTGAAGCCTTGCCGTACGTGTCCGTAACTAAAATCACTAGTCAAAGGTCAGCTACACAAAGGCAAGACACACTGGAGGGGAAATTTGTTTTCCGTTGTATTCTTTCATGAAGATTTGTGCAGTATTTATAAGATTAAGTCAGAAGTAAATAATAATAAGCCAGAGAGCAATACGTCACTCATAACAGGTTTATACTTTAGAAGAGACAAGAGATTGAGAGTGTATAAGACCAGCGTGAGTGAGCGTCTGACCGACAGCTGGGTGGTCAAGTACATCACTTCGGGCCAGCTCTCACTCGATTTATTGAACTCTATAATTAATAGATCAGTGGCGCCTAAGAACTGCTATATCTTGAACTGTTAGTTTGCTGGTCGAGACGGCCTGCCAATGGGTGTGTGTTGAATGTCGAATAAATAGCGATGTTCCCGGCGCACGCCACAGTGGGCAGGTTGCCAGAGCAACCAAAATGCCCATTAAAAACAAGTCCATTGCCCAATATCTCCTTGACCGAGGTATCTTAATCAGAGATACATTATGACATGGCAGCTGCCGTTAGAAATAATTCTCGTAACGAATCCAATTGTAAATTCAGAATCTTCTCTGAGAATTTATGATTCCTTATAGAATTCACATCTTGCTAAAAAGATATTGCCGACTAGTAACTGACTGACATGATTAAAAAGTCATATATAACCTGCGAAAAAAAAATTATTTTTATACCTAGGCTATCCATTGGGGCACTAGATATGCCTCCACCATAAGCTTGTATTTGCACACTTAATACTGAGAAGTGTATTGGCAACAATATGCTGCAAAATTTCTAAAATGAGATAACTTCAGTTAGAGACACTGCAACACCAACAGAGCAGAAGAGAGTGCATCAATGCCTGAAATTTCTCTTTAAACGATTGTACACAGAAAGACCATAAATTCCAGCCTAATGTGGTCACAGGTTTTCTCTACGAGCTGACCTGAATTGATATAGGTCAGGGGAGAGCAAAATTGTGAGGTCATTTCATCCTGCTGGCATAAACAGTAAGGACGAGCAGGAACTATCATTACGAACACAGGTAAAAATTCACGGCCTTTTGCACCTGGCTGTAGTCAAAGTCTGCAATATAAGAGTAACTAAGAAATTAAAGACCAGAGCAAATACAGAAGGATTAGTTTTTCTTTACCCGATAATCCTTTATCACTATGTATAATATTTACAAAATTAAATTAGCAAAATAACAGTAAGACAGAGCAAGGAGCCACTAATAGCAGTAGTAATAGTCTGAACCAGTGTAAGCAAGTCTGCCTCACAGCCAGGCAGGTGTGACATCACCTTGACAGTGGAACCACCTCTCACGCTATTGGTTGGCTAATCTGGACATTTAATACAGCAGTGGGGTCCCATAACTGCTATATTCTCAACTGCCAGTCAGCTGGTCGAGAAAGCATGCCAGTTAGTGTGTAATGAATGTCGTATAAATGCAACATGTTCGGCCCACGCCACACGTATCCTATTCCATTAATGAATTTATCTCTCTTTGGATCTATATTTTGAGATCTACTGAGACACCGGAATTGTTGCTATACTAGCTATTTACTGGAGGTCTAACTGCCGGTATCTCAGCATCTCGCCAAAGCTCAGAAACATATCGCCTCTGAATTTTCTTGCTTCAACACTTAGGTGATGCCTACTGTTGCTGAAACTAAACGCTTGTCAGACGTCCAACAGTATGTATGATGCACTTCATCATAATGAACTATCTCGCTTTATTCCCTACAGTGATGAGCACTGCACAGCACTAGATATTGTATAATGTAACAACTTGCTTAAATTCCGACCTATCACTGCTCTTCACTACAACAGAAACACTCTTTTTACTTTGGCCAAATCGTGGCGGGTTTCGCCACAACTCCGCCAGAGGTAACGAAACTTTTGACCGTACTTACCTGGCACAGGAACACAAGATTTAGAGACACCGTTCTTGACAAAATCACACTTTCTCTACTTCAGTGAAGATATTTACCTGGAGATTTACCTGGAGAGAGTTTCGGGGGTCAACGCCCCCGCGGCCCGGTCTGTGACCAGGCTGTCTTCTCCTGATTTTTACCACTCAGCTGGAAATATAACAATTACTTCCACTTTAGTATCGGCCACCTTCAAACAGTCGGCTGGTTATCGAAAATAACGAAAAACCAGTCCAAGCCAGTTTCAATAAAAGTGGTTACTACAGCTGTAGTAATTCTTACATTAAATAATTTACATCACTATCTTCAATAACGTTATTGTTAAAAGTAATTAGAAGTAATTACATGTAATTTTTCATAATTATTTTAAGCCTCGGCGCCTCAAGCTGACACTGTTCGGTAGGTCACCTCTCGTCTCCTTAGTAGCTGATGCTTCCTTAAACAGGTACAACACTCAGCAACAGTCACTCTTTTACTGTTCGTGTGAATGATAGTGTTTGTGTGGATGTTCGTAGTGTTTGTGTGGATGTTCGTAGTGTTTGTGTGGATGTTCGTAGTGTTTGTGTGGATGTTCGTAGTGTTTGTGTGGATGTTCGTAGTGTTTGTGTGGATGTTCGTAGTGTTTGTGTGGATGTTCGTAGTGTTTTGTGGATGGTGGTAGTGTTTGTCTGTATAGTGGTAGTGTTTGTGTGGATGGTGGTAGTGTTTGTGTGGATGGTGGTAGTGTTTGTGTGGATGGTGGTAGTGTTTGTGTGGATGGTGGTAGTGTTTGTGTGGATGGTGGTAGTGTTTGTGTGGATGGTGGTAGTGTTTGTGTGGATGGTGGTAGTGTTTGCGTGTATGGTGGTAGTGTTTGTGTGGATGGTGGTAGTGTTTGTGTGAAAGGTGGTAGGGTTCGTATGGATGATGGTAGTGTTTGTATGGACGGTGGTAGTGTTTGTGTGTATGGTGGTAGTGTTTGTGTGGATGGTGGTAGTGTTTGTGTGGATGGTGGTAGTGTTTGTGTGGATGGTGGTAGTGTTTGTGTGGATGGTGGTAGTGTTTGTGTGGATGGTGGTAGTGTTTGTGTGGATGGTGGTAGTGTTTGTGTGGATGGTGGTAGTGTTTGCGTGTATGGTGGTAGTGTTTGCTTGGATGGTGGTAGTGTTTGTGTGAAAGGTGGTAGGGTTCGTATGGATGATGGTAGTGTTTGTATGGACGGTGGTAGTGTTTGTGTGTATGGTGGTAGTGTTTGTGTGGATGGTGGTAGTGTTTGTGTGGATGGTGGTAGTGTTTGTGTGGATGGTGGTAGTGTTTGTGTGGATGGTGGTAGTGTTTGTGTGGATGGTGGTAGTGTTTGTGTGGATGGTGGTAGTGTTTGTGTGGATGGTGGTAGTGTTTGCGTGTATGGTGGTAGTGTTTGTGTGGATGGTGGTAGTGTTTGCGTGTATGGTGGTAGTGTTTGTGTGGATGGTGGTAGTGTTTGTGTGGATGGTGGTAGTGTCTGTGCGGATGGTGGTAGTGTTTGTGTGGATGGTGGTAGTGTCTGTGCGGATGGTGGTAGTGTTTGTATGGATGGTGGTAGTGTTTGCGTGTATGGTGGTAGTGTTTGTGTGGATGGTGGTAGTGTTTGTGTGGATGGTGGTAGTGTTTGTGTGGATGGTGGTAGTGTTTGTGTGGATGGTGGTAGTGTTTGTGTGGATGGTGGTAGTGTTTGAATGGATGGTGGTAGTGTTTGTGTGGATGATGGTAATGTTTGTGTGGATGGTGGCAATGTTTGTGTGGATGGTGGTAGCGTTTGTGTGGATGGTGGTAGTGTCTGTGTGGATGGTGGTAGTGTCTATGTGGATGGTGGTAATGTTTGTGTGGATGGTGGTAGTGTCTGTGTGGATGGTGGTAGTGTCTTTGTGGATGGTGGTAGTGTCTGTGTGGATGGTGGCAATGTTTGTGTGGATGGTGGTAGTGTCTGTGTGGATGGTGGTAGTGTCTGTGTGGATGGTGGTAGTGTCTGTGTGGATGGTGGTAATGTTTGTGTGGATGGTGGTAGTGTCTGTGTGGATGGTGGCAATGTTTGTGTGGATGGTGGTAGTGTCTGTGTGGATGGTGGTAGTGTTTGTGTAGATGGTGGTAGTGTAGATGGTGGTAGTGTAGATGGTGGTAGTGTAGATGGTGGTAGTGTGGATGGTGGTAGTGTGGATGGTGGTAGTGTCTGAAGTTGGTGGTAGTGTGTTACAAATAACGCGATTTCTAAAAAGCTTAGAGATCTCCAGTGAATACTAGAAAGGACTGCCCTTCTAGCATCCAGCCTGTTACTGGGTTTTCGTAACAATTAGTCAGTATCCTGGTCCAGTTATCCATTAGAATTCAGTATGATTCAATAGTGCTTCAGGATTACAACTGGTAGGCTACTAACTAAAGAAATTAAAATTTAATAAATTTATTAAGTTGTCTAGGCGTATATCAAATTAAATTAAATTAATCAATTTAAACAAATTAATAATAATCACTTCTCTCGAGTACAATAGTATTGTGCTGAAAGCACATATCACATTTATAATTCTTAAGTACCGTCTGGTACATTAACATTTAATAAGATATTACAAATATGTACAAGTAATTTTGTGTGTATGTGTGTAAGTGCTCTAAATAGTTCGCTATGTCTCAAGACTCGACTAGACTTAAACAAGTAACTGACAAAGTCCTCAAATAAACTAACTTCTTGACCAACTGGCAAACAGAACAGTCTGCTTGAACAAAATAAAGAATGCTAAGCCCAATAACAATATAACAAGCAAGAGAGACACAGAATCAGGAACAAGGAGATAATGTAACGACACTAAGTAGGGACCATCAGCAGATCCTCCACAAAAGTCACAAAACTCCCATACTACTGAATCTAAGTTCAAGATAAGAAAATCCCCGACTGTGTCAGTACACAAAAACCAGTACAAGTTAGGTCAGAAGCTACAGCTCAGGACCTGAGTTGCTCAGAGTGTCTATGCGACACACAACCTCAGTACAACATCGAAAATCACTAAGTCTATACAATGTTCTGTGAACAGAGTCCCAGAGAACCTACAACAATGAGACATGAGACGATCTTCCAACAAGAGCCAATAAGGGAGAGTTAGGCACTTGTCAGGAATACGTCCAACCACCAAGCGAGTCAGACCAGACTGAATACTTCAGGCGAGGTGTGATACACCCCCCTCGATCACGTGATAGCTCCGTGGACAGTTGCTGCCCAGCAACTCAGAATCCGGCAGAGTAACGAGCCACAAGCAATAATTACAGTAGTTAGACAATCAAGACTAACTATGAGCACATAATAATAAGGTTACATCCTACCTAACAACATAACTAAGTCAAATAGTAATATAAAGCAACATATTTACGATTTAGCTATTATCGCAAATATAAGCAATATAAAATTATATGAAGAGGTAATATACATTATATACATATACATAATATACATCATATACATTGTAACCCATTCAGGGTTGCAACATAGTGTTTCTGTGGATGGTGCTAGTGTTTGTGTAGACGGTAGTGTTTATGAGGATGGTGGTAGTGTTTTTGTGGATAGTGGTAGTGTGGATGGTGGTAGTGTTTGGATGGGGGTAGTGTTTGTGTGGATGGGGGTAGTGTTTGTGTGGAAGGGGGTAGTGTTTGTGTGGATGGGGGTAGTGTTTGTGTGGATGGGGGTAGTGTTTGTGTGGAAGGTGGTAGTGTTTGTGTGGATGGGGGTAGTGTTTGTGTGTATGGGGGTAGTGTTTGTGTGGAAGGGGGTAGTGTTTGTGTGGATGGGGGTAGTGTTTGTGTGGATGGGGGTAGTGTTTGTGTGGAAGGTGGTAGTGTTTGTGTGGATGGGGGTAGTGTTTGTGTGGATGGTGGTAGTGTTTGTGTGGATGGGGGTAGTGTTTGTGTGGAAGGGGGTAGTGTTTGTGTGGAAGGTGGTAGTGTTTGTGTGGATGGTGGTAGTGTTTGTGTGGATGGGGGTAGTGTTTGTGTGGAAGGGGGTAGTGTTTGTGTGGATGGTGGTAGTGTTTGTGTGGATGGGGGTAGTGTTTGTGTGGATGGTGGTAGTGTTTGTTTGGATGGGGGTAGTGTTTGTTTGGATGGGAGTAGTGTTTGTGTGGATGGGGGTAGTGTTTGTGTGGATGGTGGTAGTGTTTGTTTGGATGGGAGTAGTGTTTGTGTGGATGGGGGTAGTGTTTGTGTGGATGGGGGTAGTGTTTGTGTGGATGGTGGTAGTGTTTGTGTGGAAGGGGGTAGTGTTTGTGTGGAAGGGGGTAGTGTTTGTGTGGATGGGGGTAGTGTTTGTGTGGATGGTGGTAGTGTTTGTGTGGATGGGGGTAGTGTTTGTATGGAAGGGAGTAGTGTTTGTTTGGATGGGGGTAGTGTTTGTGTGGATGGGGGTAGTGGTTGTGTGGATGGGGGTAGTGTTTGTGTGGATGGGGGTAGTGTTTGTGTGGATGGGGGTAGTGTTTGTGTGGAAGGGGGTAGTGGTTGTGTGGATGGGGGTCGTGGTTGTGTGGATGGGGGTAGTGTTTGTGTGGATGGGGGTAGTGTTTGTGTGGAAGGGGGTAGTGTTTGTTTGGATGGGGGTAGTGTTTGTGTGGAAGGGGGTAGTGTTTGTGTGGATGGGGGTAGTGTTTGTGTGGATGGGGGTAGGGTTTGTGTGGATGGGGGTAGTGTTTGTGTGGATGGGGGTTGTGTTTGTGTGGAAGGGGGTAGTGTTTGTTTGGATGGGGGTAGTGTTTGTGTGGAAGGGGGTAGTGTTTGTGTGGATGGGGGTAGTGTTTGTGTGGATGGGGGTAGGGTTTGTGTGGATGGGGGTAGGGTTTGTGTGGATGGTGGCAGTGTTTGAGTGGATGGTGGCAGTGTTTGAGTGGATGGTGGCAGTGTTTGTGTGGATGGTGGTAGTGTTTGCGTGGATGGTGGTAGTGTTTGTGTGGATAGTGGTAGTGTTTGTGTGGATGGTGGTAGTGTTTGTGTGGATGGTGGTAGTTTTTGTGTGGATGGTGGTAGTGTCTCTGTGGATAGTGGTAGTGTCTCTGTGGATAGTGGTAGTGTCTCTGTGGATAGTGGTAGTGTCTGTGAAGTTGGTGGTAGTGTTTATGAGGATGGTGATAGTGTTTTAGTGGATGGTGGTAGTGTGGATGGTGGTGGTGTTGGTGTGGATGGTAGTAGTGTTTGTGTGGATAGTGGTAGTGTTTGTATGGATGTGGTAGCTTCTGTGTGGATAGTGGTAGTGTTTGTGTGGATGTTGGTAGTGTCTGTGTGAATGGTGGTAGTGTTTGTGTGGATGGTGGTAGTGTTTGTGTGGATGGTGGTAGTGTTTGTGTGGATGGTGGTAGTGTTTGTGTGGATGGTGGTAGTGTTTGTGTGGATGGTGGTAGTGTTTGTGTGGATGGTGGTAGTGTTTGTGTGGATGGTGGTAGTGTTTGTGTGGATGGTGGTAGTGTTTGTGTGGATGGTGGTAGGGTTTGTATGGATGGTGGTAGTGTTTGTGTGGATGGTGGTAGTGTCTGTGGATAGTGGTAGTGTCTGTGAAGTTGGTGGTAGTGTTTGTGTGGATTGTGGTAGTGTTTGTGTTGATGGTGGTAGTGTCTGTGGATAGTGGTAGTGTCTGTGAAGTTGGTGGTAGTGTTTTAGTGGATGGCGGTAGTGTTTGTGTATGGTGGTAGTGATTGTGTGGATGGTTGTAGTATTTGTGTGGATGGTGGTAGTGTTTATGTGTATGGTGGTAGTGTTTGTGTGGATGGTTGTAGTATTTGTGTGGATGGTGGTAGTGTTTGTGTGGATGGTGGTAGTATTTGTGTGGATGGTGGTAGTGTTTGTGTGGATGGTGGTAGTGTTTATGTGTATGGTGGTAGTGTTTGTGTGGATGGTTGTAGTATTTGTGTGGATGGTGGTAGTGTTTGTGTGGATGGTGGTAGTATTTGTGTGGATGGTGGTAGTGTTTGTGTGGATGGTGGTAGTATTTGTGTGGATGGTGGTAGTGTTTGCGTGGATGGTGGTAGTGTCCGTGAGGATGGTGGGAACGTTTGTGTAGATGGTGGTAGTGTTTGTGTGGATGGTGGTAGTGTTTGTGTGGATGGTGGTAGTGTTTGTGTGGATGGTGGTAGTGTTTGTGTGGATGGTGGTAGTGTTTGTGTGGATGGTGGTAGTGTTTGTGTGGATGGTGGTAGTATTTGTGTGGATGGTGGTAGTGTTTGTGTGGATGGTGGTAGTGTTTGTGTGGATGGTGGTAGTGTTTGTGTGGATGGTGGTAGTGTTTGTGTGGATGGTGGTAGTGTTTGTGTGGATGGTGTCAGTGTTTGTGTGGATGGTGGTAGTATTTGTGTGGATGGTGGTAGTGTTTGTGTGGATGGTGGTAGTATTTGTGTGGATGGTGTCAGTGTTTGTGTGGATGGTGGTAGTGTTTGTGTGGATGGTGGTAGTGTTTGTGTGGATGGTGGTAGTGTTTGTGTGGATGGTGGTAGTGTTTGTGTGGATGGTGGTAGTGTTTGTGTGGATGGTGGTAGTGTTTGTGTGGATGGTGGTAGTGTTTGTGTGGATGGTGGTAGTGTTTGTGTGGATGGTGGTAGTGTTTGTGTGGATGGTGGTAGTGTTTGTGTGGATGGTGGTAGTGTTTGTGATATTAACAGCTTTAGTGACGACGTTTGTAGTGTCGGTTACTCTGGTGGTACAGTGGTAACAGTAGTATTAAACAAGATACAGTGGTGACAATGGTAATAGTGATGGTACAATGGTGACACTAGTATAATGGTGGTGTTAGTGGTAGTAGTGTAGTGGTGGTAGTGGCAGTGGTGATGGTGGTAGTGGTGGTAGTGGCAGTGGTGGTGGTGGTAATGGTGGTGGTGGTAATGGTGGTGATGGTAATGGTGGTGATGGTAATGGTATGATGTTGGTAGTGATAGTGGCAGTGGATTTAGTGGTAGTGGTATGATAGTGGTGGTGGCGTTTGGGGTAGTACAAGTTTTGGGTGGTGTGGTGGTAGTGGTGGTGGTGTGGTGGTAGAGGTGGTGGTGTGGAGGAGGTGCTAGTGGTGTGGTGGTAGTGGTGGTGGTGTGGTTGTGTGGTGGTAGTGTTGTGGTGGTGGCGGTGGTGCGATGGTGTGGTGGTAGTGGTGGAGGTGTGGTAGTAGTGGTGTGATGGCGGTGGTGGTGTGGTGGTGGTGTGGTGGTGGTGTGGTAGTGTGATTGTGGTGGTGGTGTGGTTTTAGTGTTGTGGTGGAGGTGGTGTGATGGTGGTGGTGGTGTGGTGGTAGTTGTGTGGTGGTGATGGCGTGGTTTTAGTGTTGTGGTGGGGGTGGTGTGCTGGGGTTGGTGTGATGGTAGTGGTGTGAATGTAGTGGTGGTATGGTGGTAGTTGTGTGATGGTAGTGTAGTGGTGGTGGTGTAGTAGTGGTGGTGTAGTGGTGGTAGTGTGGTGGTAGTGGTGTAGTGGTGGTGGTGTGGTGGTAGTGTGGTGGTAGTGGTGGTGGTGTGGTGGTAGTGTGGTGGTAGTGGTGGTGGTGTGGTGGTAGTGGTGTAGTGGTGGTGGTGTGGTGGTAGTGGTGTAGTGGTGGTGGTGTGGTGGTAGTGGTGTAGTGCTGGTGTGGTGGTGGTGGTGGTAGCAGTGTGGTGGTGGTGTGGTGGTGGTGTGGTGGTGGTGTGATGGTAGTGGTGGTGTGGGTGTGGTGGTGGTGTGATGGTAGTGGTGGTGTGGGTGTGGTGGTAGTGTGATGGTAGTGGTGGTGTGGGTGTGGTGGTAGTGGTGTGGTGGTAGTGGTGTGATGATAGTGGCGGTGTGGGTGTGGTGGTGGTGTGATGGTAGTGGTGGTGTGGGTGTGGTGGTAGTTGGGTGATGGTAGTGGTGGTGTGGGTGTGGTGGTAGTGGTGTGATGGTAGTGGTGGTGTGGGTGTGGTGGTAGTGGTGTGATGGTAGTGGTGGTGTGGGTGTGGTGGTAGTGGTGTGATGGTAGTGGTGGTGTGGGTGTGGTGGTAGTGGTGTGATGGTAGTGGTGGTGTGGGTGTGGTGGTAGTGGTGTGGTGGTAGTGGTGTGATGGTAGTGGTGTGATGGTAGTGGTGGTGTGGGTGTGGTGGTAGTGGTGTGATGGTAGTGGTGGTGTGGGTGTGGTGGTGGTGTGATAGTATTGGTGGTGTGGGTGTGGTGGTAGTGGTGTGATGGTAGTGGTGGCGTGGGTGTGGTGGTGGTGTGATAGTAGTGGTGGTGTGGGTGTGGTGGTGGTGTGATAGTAGTGGTGGTGTGGGTGTGGTGGTGGTGTGATAGTAGTGGTGGTGTGGGTGTGGTGGTGGTGTGATAGTAGTGGTGGTGTGGGTGTGATGGTAGTGGTGTGATGGTAGTGGTGGTGTGGGTGTGGTGGTAGTGGTGTGATGGTAGTGGTGGTGTGGGTGTGGTGGTAGTGGTGTGGTGGTAGTGGTGTGATGGTAGTGGTGGTGTGGGTGTGGTGGTAGTGTTGTGATGGTAGTGGTGGTGTGGGTGTGGTGGTGGTGTGATAGTATTGGTGGTGTGGGTGTGGTGGTAGTGGTGTGATGGTAGTGGTGGCGTGGGTGTGGTGGTGGTGTGATAGTAGTGGTGGTGTGGGTGTGGTGATGGTGTGATAGTAGTGGTGGTGTGGGTGTGGTGGTGGTGTGATAGTAGTGGTGGTGTGGGTGTGGTGGTGGTGTGATAGTAGTGGTGGTGTGGTGGTAATGGTGTGGTGTGATGGTAGTGGTGTGATGGTAGTGGTGGTAGTCGTGTGATGGTAGTGGTGGTAGTGGTGTGATGGTAGTGGTTTTGTGGGTGTGGTGGTAGTGGTGTGATTGTAGTGGTGGTGTGGGTGTGGTGGTAGTGGTGTGATTGTAGTGGTGGTGTGGGTGTGGTGGTAGTGGTGTGATTGTAGTGGTGGTGTGGGTGTTGTGGTAGTGGTGTGATTGTAGTGGTGGTGTGGGTGTTGTGGTAGTGGTGTGATTGTAGTGGTGGTGTGGGTGTTGTGGTAGTGGTGTGATGGTGGTGGTGTTGGTGTTGTGGTAGTGGTGTGATGGTGGTGGTGTGGTGTTAGTTGTGGGATGGTGGTGGTGGTGTGGTTTTAGTGTTGTGGTGGGGGGTGTGGTGGTGGTGTGGTGGTAGTGGTGTGAAGGTATTGGTGGAATGGTGGTAGTGGTGTGTTGGTGGTGGTGGTGTGGTGGTAGCGGTGCAGTGGTGGTGGTGGTGTGGTGGTGTGGTGGTAATGGTGCAGTGGTGGTAATGGTGCAGTGGTGGTGTGGTGGTAATGGTGCAGTGGTGGTGGTGTAGTGGTGGTGGTAGCGGTGGTGTGGTTTTAGTGTTGTAGTGGGGGTGGTGTGATGTTGGTGGCGGTGTGGTTTTAGTGTTGTGGTGGGGTGGTGGGGGTGGTGATGGTGGGGTGGTGGTGGTAATGTGGTGGTAGTGGTGTGAAGGTGGTGTGTTGGTGGTTTGGTGGTAGTGTGGTGGTGGTGGTGTGGTGGTAGTGTGGCGGTGGTGTGGTGGTAGTGGTGTCGTGGCGTGGTGGTAGTGGTATGGTGGTAGTGGTGTGATGGTGGTGGTGTGGTTTTGTGGGTAGTAGTGGTGTTATGGTGGTGGTGTGATCGGGGTAGTGGTGTAGTGATGGTAGAATGGTAGTGGTAGTGGTGGTGGTAGTGGTGTGGTGGTAGGTGTAGTAATGATGGCAGTTTAATCGATGGTGAGTTGGTGGCACTTTTGGTGTTGGTGCTGATGGTGGTAATGTTGGTAGTGGTGGTGGTGGTGATGGTGTTGGTTGTGGTGATGGTGGTGGTGGAGGTGGTGATGGAGGTAGTGATAGTTATTAGGAACACAGGTGTAGTATGCCCTGCCCACCTTGCCGTAATACAATTACCACTTGGAAACAAGCATAAGACAGGAGAGAATAACTGAAATTACGTTTCTTTCACGAAACAAGCTAGTATTTACAGAATATTATGTACAGTATATACACCATATACCATGAGGCAAGAGCAATCATAAGACACGATGATCAGTGAGGCAAATGGAAGCAAGACACTGTGAACCGTGAACGACCAGCAAGGAAGACAAGTCTGCCAAGTTATTTCCACTAGTGTACCACATCGCTTCACAGCTTTGATGGGCTTCCTTGTTATTGGTTGGTTGAACCGAGGGAGTGGTATATCGAGGGGGCCCCCTTAATCGTTTAACCCTTAGCACCTGGTTCTCTGGTCGGGAGGTATACTATATTGGTTTGTGATATACGTCAAATGAAATGTAACATTCTTGACATGCCACAGTAGTAATGGTGGTGGGGGGGGGGGGCAGTGGTGACCGTAGTGGTAACTGGTTGCATTTATTCCAGTAGAAATACAGAGATTCTGTCTGAGGAATGATTTATCTATGCAAAGATGCACAGGACATACCTTCCTAGAGCTGTGTATCTCACTCTGTAAAAGCACAAAGCTGTATATGTGTCATTAAATACACGAGAGCTGTGTGTATCTCAGTATGTACATGAATGGTATCCAATACCGACAAGACGAGAATTAGACACATGCAACATCTGGGTATCTTTAATGTAGATGTTTCGTCATCCAGTGGCTTTATCAATACAAATTCTAGGACATAACTTGAAGACAGTAGAACTATATACAAAAGATAAGGAAATCAATCCCTCAACCTTGGAGCTGGTGTGAAGAGCACCATTGTCATGAAGAATCTGAAACACAGGCAAGAAGGCTGGCGCTTATATACTGGCGTCAGGTGAAAAGGGACGGGTAGCAGAAGGCGGCGTAGTCACTGGTAGGCGGGATTCCCCAGTGGAAGTACATACCCAAGGGACGGTTGCTCTTCACACCAACACCAAGGTTGAGGGACTGATTACCTCATCTTTTGTATATAGTCCTACCGTCTTCAAATTATGTCCTAGAATTTGTATTGATAAAGCCACTGGATGGCGAAACATCAACATTAAAGATACCCAGATGTTGCACATGTGTCAAATTTTCATTATATCTCAGTATATACAACAGGGCTGTGCATCTCTCAGCATACACACAGTGTATCTCTCTTATTATAAACTTTTATACCTGTGCCAGTGAAAGTAATACCACATTCTGATTCACCTTGACAGACCTGTATGCAAGCCTAAAAACATTGTCAATCCTCGTACGCGACTCCCAATATTATTTTTTCACTGAAACATGTACCTCTTACTTTCTTAAAATTATCCAGCTACCTAAAAAAATTTTAAATGTATAGGACATACGTTTATAAGTGCATTAAATAAATTAATAGTGCCTTTAAGGATACAACACACAGCGCTACTTAATAATGAAGTAAATGGTCAATTATCCCTAATTACAGACTTATTTACAGGTTTTTCATACGTACATACACATTTATAGAGTACATGTGATTCGAACATCCCCGATACCTTAAATTGCCTATCCAAAATAAGTACAATATTGTGAAACAAGTTTTAACCACCACCTTGACACACGAGAACAAACGTGTAACAGTAACAGCAACGAACATCCTAAGGTGTATATACATGATCCCGGTAAGATAGCAGAGCCCCATTTATAATTCTTAACAGTGTAATTATCATGAGTTGAGGCTCAAACATTGCACAGATAATTGCAACGAAGAATATCTAGAGTCAAGATCTGACCAGGAACATCCTGCAATAAATCCATAAGAGAGCAAAGTTAATACTGTGTATGATACTTGCGAGGTAAAACCTTCTTGAGCAACAGTAAATACTTATCACTAGAGATATGTAAAGATATGTAACACCAAAAAAAAAAATTAACTAGAAATGAAGAAATAGATGGAGATAACAGGAAGAGAAGCACGTTCACCCAGGATCAAGGAAGGTTTATTCCAGAAGGTAAGTAAGGACGCCTGGTGCCAGGTAAGCTTGTAAGATCTTCCGAGATTACTGGCGCTAATGAACGAACCTCACAGCCTCATATTCCCACAGAAGCTATATGACTCCTACGGATTTAGCCCACCAACGAATGTAATAAAAATCTTATGTGCTCGGTACCACGTTCAACATGAGCTGTGTGCAGAGTCCACACAATTCCATAGTATTGTAGTGATCCAGTTGTAGTTTTGTAGTGATTAGTTGAACGCCAACAATAGGCGTTTAGCAGAAGTGATGAGTTCAGCTGCTGTGTGAGGTGTGTAGCAGCACCGAGGCTAGCTAACACTGCTCATACTGGTAGTAACTCTGCTCTCTGTGGCATGCTAAGAGTATGGTACATCTTATTTGGCTAATGTCACCAACACATATAGGCATGCCTCCCATATAGGCATATATATATATATATATATATATATATATATATATATATATATATATATATATATATATATATATGTTACAAAAAACGCGATTCTAAAAGCTTAGAGATCTCCATTGAATACTAGAAAGGACTGCCCTTCTAGCATCCAGCCTGTTACTGGGATTTTGTAACAAGTAGTCAGTATCCTTGTCCAATTATCCATTAGAAATCAGTATGATTCAATAGTGCTTCAGGATTACAACTGGTAGGCTACTAACTAGAGAAATTAAAATTTAATAAATTTATTAAGTCTAGAGGTATATTATCAAATTAAATTAAATTAAATTAATCACAGTAATCAAAATAATATAAATTCTCTCGAGTACAGTATTATTGTGCTGAAAGCACATATCACATTTATAATTCTTAAGTACCGTCTGGTACATTAACATTTAATAAGATATTACAAATATGTACAAGTAAGTTTGTGTATGTGTGTAAGTGCTCTAAGTAGTTCGTTATGTCTCAAGACTCGACTAGACTTAAACAAGTGACTGACAAAGTCCTCACATAAACTAACTTCTTGACCGACTGGCAACCAGAACAGTCTGCTTGAACAATAAAAAAATGCTAAGCCCAATAGCAATATAACAAGCAACTGCGACACAGAATCAGGAACAAGGAGATAATATAACGACACTAAGTAGGGACCATCTGCAGATCTTCCACAAAAGTCACAAAACTCCCATACTACTGAATCTAAGTTCAACATAAGAAAATCCCCGACTGTGTCAGTACACAAAAACTAGTACAAGTTAGGTCAGAAGCTACAGCTCAGGACCTGAGTTGCTCAGAGTGTCTATGCGACACACAACCTCAGTACAACGTCGAAAATCACAAAGTCTATACAATGTTCTGTGAACAGAGTTCTACAGAACTAATAAGAATAATGAGACAGACAATCTGTCCAACCACCAAGAGAGTCTAGACCAGACTGAATACTTCAGGCGAGGTCAGGACACCCCCCCTCGATCACGTGATAGCTTCGTGGGTTGCTGCCCAGCAACAACGAGAAGCCGGCAGTCTAACGAGCCACAAGCGATAATTACAGTAGTTAGACAATCAAGACTTGAACTGAGCACATAATATGTTACATCCTACCTCACAAAGGAAGCTACGTCAAATAACAATATAAAGCAATACATTTACGATTTAGTTATTATCGCAAATATAAGCAATATAAAATTAAATGAAAAGGTAATAATTATATATATACATAATCATTGCAACCCATTCAGGGGTTGCAACAATATATATATATATATATATATATATATATATATATATATATATATATATATATATATATATATATATATAATAATAATAATATCACAGTAAACTGGTGATATCAGAATATGCAAAACTGTGAAAGGATAGTGAAATTCCAAGCGCTTTCGTGACTTCTCACATTATCAAGGAATTATAAAGACAATACATCAAAGGAAGGCATATAAAGGGTCTAGGCCACACCTCACTATCACATCCCACAACGAAGCAACACCTGACGTGCGACGACACCCGACTCATAAGAAAGGAGGAACACTGCAGCAGGCCAGCGGGCCTGCCGCAGTTTGGTAAATGATTCAAAGCCACTTGTTTCGTGGTGTCATTGTTATGAAAAATAGCAATGGAATTGCGAAATTCCAAGCGCTTTCGTGACTTCTCACATCATAGGCTGTAATATTTGCTTGTTTAACGTGAATTTGATGCAGAGATATAACAGCTCGCGTGTGTGTGTGAATTTTCATCTGAGCTGCCTCCTGGGGTGATCTCTGCTAAAATATTATTTGTTACTCTCCTCCATTTTAGGTGTCTGAAGTTGAAATTTCCCAGTTGCACGATGTTTGAGGTAGGAGTTGAGAGATTTTCAGGACAGTGGTCAATTTCCAAAAGCTATTCCTGGAATTGCTGGGAAGTTGCATCCGGAGGCTTCTATACTAATGACATTTTTATCATAACTCCCAGATCCTTCAACGTTCCTGCTCTCCAACACTAGTTCAACCAAGTCCAGCCATCAATCGAATTTGCATTAGAAGTCGACGACACTTCCTTTCCTTGATGTTCTTCTCAGTGAAGCTGACCACTAACTTCGTTGTAATGTCTACTGAAAATAGACGAACCAACACGATCTTCTCCACTTCTACTCTCACCACGACAAGACTATACGTGGCGTAATCACAGGTTTCTTTCTTTTTACCCTCTGAATCTGTAATAACTTCTTTTACGAAGAATGCTGCAACACTACTAGATCGCAGACTCCATACATATAACATCTTCAACTACCAGACGTGATGTCACCGAGAGAAATTACATAGTCTTCCCCACTGACTCCATTGCCAGTCACGTCTCCATCTTTTCCAATACCGCATTCTGTGTATCTGCCTAAACAATCATCACCAAGATCAGTCCTCTGCAGAGGTATATATAATCCTCTGCAGGGTATACATAATCCTCTGCAGGGGTATACATAATCCTCTGCAGGGGTATACATAATCCTCGCAGGGGTATACATAATCCTCTGCAGGGGTATACATAATCCTCCGCAGGGGTATACATAATCCTCCGCAGGGGTATACATAATCCTCTGCAGGGGTATACATAATCCTCTGCAGGGGTATACATAATCCTTTGCAATGATTGCAAGCAATTATAAGTGCGTGAAACATCCAGAAACCTCCAAACACGTATTTCGGTCCACCAATACGCAAGCAGAATGGACGAGTTGAGGAATACATTTTATATAACGAAACTCACACAACTATTTAATTCACTACAGAGACGCAAGACTCATCGCCAGGGAAGAAGACACTCAGGAGACACTCAGGAGACACTCAGCTGTATACCCATCAATTTCAAGCAAAGTAACGTCTTTTGCAAAAGCTAAACCCCTTTTCCAGAAAACTTCTTCATCGTTATCCAATTTATCAAACCTACTGTCCCATTCTATGCGTATCCATCTCAAATCCAACCTCTTCTCAGCATTCTACACCTGAATATTCACTACACTTTGCTCTCTATATATACTCATGTACTCTCTGCTCAGCAAGATCTTGTGACTTGATAAAGTCAACCTGGGCGAAACGTGGTGAATAAAGGAAAGCATTATGTTGCATTTTTGTCTAGCTTTCCAGTTTATCTACTTGTTTAATAACCATGTCCCTCGTGGCAGTAATATTACTTAAC
Organism: Cherax quadricarinatus; assembly: GCF_038502225.1. Classification (NCBI taxonomy): domain Eukaryota; kingdom Metazoa; phylum Arthropoda; class Malacostraca; order Decapoda; family Parastacidae; genus Cherax; species Cherax quadricarinatus. The sequence goes on along the minus strand of NC_091356.1, from coordinate 21,878,266 downwards.
TTATTTTCTTTAGTACCTAAATAATTATTAGCTGCTGGGATATTATTTGTCTTCTTGTGTAAATACTGACAAGAAATAACTTTTACAAAGAGAGCACATATCCTGGTTATTACCATTATCTTTCTCCTATACACTATAAAGAACCGTTGTGCATTTGTTTTTGATTCACTAGTAATTTTAATTTAATAGTTGCGTTTAGTCTTTCTAGTCCTTTTCTTTATATTTTAATATGAACAAATTGGTTAACAAGATAACCTCTCTTCCATTTGAATACACAATTAATTTCCTCTTTAAAATAAATACATTTTGAGCACGTACATTATTACAAAAAACGTCATGATGAATGGTTTGAAAAACCGACAAGTTGAAGATTGAGACACTTTTGCAACATATGGGAATCTTCAATCCCATATACTGCATAAGTGTCTCAATCTTCAAAAAACGTCATATTCACAGATCGTATCAATACTTTATGATCTTCATCTAAAGAATCATATGCTAGATAACCCAACTCAAGACTAGACAGATGTTCCATAAGCGTTCCTAAGTCCATTATAATCGGTAGAACGAAAATTGGTAACCTTGATTGTATTATCCTTGTCCTCGTACTTCTGTTAAACGTAACAGATTTGTGATAACATAAGCAAAGCTCTTTAGCGATCTCCAGATTATTAAGGGGGGGTTACATATCTGACAAAACCAGGCCTAGCAGATTATTACCTATGGAAAGTTTTGTCACAAACTGCTTCAAATAACAGCCCTGAACTATTTACAGATATTCATTGGACTTCAGATTACTGATCAAAGATGTCCAGTCAATTTGACAAAAGCTAAAATCCCATATTATTACTACATTTTTTTTTTTTTTGTCTAGAAGCCTAACAGTTTCGTCTCAAATAATTCTCCCTCTGTCGCTATGTAAGTTTCGGGATCGATATATTCAACTAAACAAAAATTCTTGCTGAAGACATTCTACATAATCAGGTTTTGGAAAAGAATCTTTCCTCCGTAAGCCATGCGTGTCGTATGAGGCGACTAAAATGCCGGGAGCAATGGGCTAGTAACCCCTTCTCCTGTAGACATTTACTTAAAAAGAGAAGAAGAAAAACTTTATAAAACTGGGATGCTTAAATGTGCGTGGATGTAGTGCAGATGACAAGAAACAGATGATTGTTGATGTTATGAATGAAAAGAAGTTGGATGTCCTGGTCCTAAGCGAAACAAAGCTGAAGGGGGTAGGGGAGTTTCGGTGGGGGGAAATAAATGGGATTAAATCTGGAGTATCTGAGAGAGTTAGAGCAAAGGAACGGGTAGCAGTAATGTTGAATGATCAGTTATGGAAGGAGAAAAGAGAATATGAATGTGTAAATTCAAGAATTATGTGGATTAAAGTAAAGGTTGGATGCGAGAAGTGGGTCATAATAAGCGTGCATACACCTGGACAAGAGAGGAATGCAGAGGAGAGAGAGAGAGATTTTGGGAGATGTTAAGTGAATGTATAGGAGCCTTTGAACCAAGTGAGAGAGTAATTGTGGTAGGGGACCTGAATGCTAAAGTAGGAGAAACTTTTAGAGAGGGTGTGGTAGGTAAGTTTGGGGTGCCAGGTGTAAATGATAATGGGAGCCCTTTGATTGAACTTTGTATAGAAAGGGGTTTAGTTATAGGTAATACATATTTTAAGAAAAAGAGGATAAATAAGTATACAAGATATGATGTAGGGCGAAATGACAGTAGTTTGTTGGATTATGTACTGGTAGATAAAAGACTGTTGAGTAGACTTCAGGATGTACATGTTTATAGAGGGGCCACAGATATATCAGATCACTTTCTATTTGTTGCTACACTGAGAGTAAAAGGTAGATGGGATACAAGGAGAATAGAAGCATCAGGGAAGAGAGAGGTGAAGGTTTATAAACCAAAAGAGGAGGCAGTTAGGGAAAGATATAAACAGCTATTGGAGGATAGATGGGCTAATGAGAGCATAGGCAATGGGGTCGAAGAGGTATGGGGTAGGTTTAAAAATGTAGTGTTAGAGTGTTCAGCAGAAGTTTGTGGTTACAGGAGAGTGGGTGCGGGAGGGAAGAGGAGCGATTGGTGGAATGATGATGTAAAGAGAGTAGTATGGGAGAAAAAGTTAGCATATGAGAAGTTTTTACAAAGTAGAAGTGATGCAAAGAGGGAAGAGTATATGGAGAAAAAGAGAGAGGTTAAGAGAGTGGTGAAGCAATGTAAAAAGAGAGCAAATGAGAGAGTGGGTGAGATGTTATCAACAAATTTTGTTGAAAATAAGAAAAAGTTTTGGAGTGAGATTAACAAGTTAAGGAAGCCTAGAGAACAAATGGATTTGTCAGTTAAAAATAGGAGAGGAGAGTTATTAAATGGAGAGTTAAAGGTATTGGGAAGATGGAGGGAATATTTTGAGGAATTGTTAAATGTTGATGAAGATAGGGAAGCTGTGATTTCGTGTATAGGGCAAGGAGGAATAACATCTTGTAGGAGTGAGGAAGAGCCAGTTGTGAGTGTGGGGTAAGTTCGTGAGGCAGTAGGTAAAATGAAAGGGGGTAAGGCAGCCGGGATTGATGGGATAAAGATAGAAATGTTAAAAGCAGGTGGGGATATAGTTTTGGAGTGGTTGGTGCAATTATTTAATAAATGTATGGAAGAGGGTAAGGTACCTAGGGATTGGCAGAGAGCATGCATAGTTCCTTTGGCAAAGGGGACAAAAGAGAGTGCAAAAATTATAGGGGGATAAGTCTGTTGAGTATACCTGGCAAAGTGTATGGTAGAGTTATTATTGAAAGAATTAAAACTAAGACTGAGAATAGGATAGCAGATGAACAAGGAGGCTTTAGGAAAGGTAGGGGGTGTGTGGACCAGGTGTTTACAGTGAAACGTATAAGTGAACTGTATTTAGATAAGGCTAAAGAGGTCTCTGTGGCATTTATGGATTTGGAAAAGGCGTATGACAGGGTGGATAGGGGGGCAATGTGGCAGATGTTGCAGGTGTATGGTGTAGGAGGTAGGTTACTGAAAGCAGTGAAGAGTTTTTACGAGGATAGTGAGGCTCAAGTTAGAGTCCATAGGAAAGAGGGAAATTATTTCCCAGTAAAAGAATGCCTTAGACAAGGATGTGTGATGTCACCATGGTTGTTTAATATATTTATAGATGGGGTTGCAAGAGAAGTAAATGCGAGGGTCTTGACAAGAGGCGTGGAGTTAAAAGATAAAGAATCACACACAAAGTGGGAGTTGTCACAGTTGCTCTTTGCTGATGACACTGTGCTCTTGGGAGATTCTGAAGAGAAGTTGCAGAGATTGGTGGATGAATTTGGTAGGGTGTGCAAAAGAAGAAAATTAAAAGTGAATACAGGAAAGAGTAAGGTTATGAGGATAACAAAAATATTAGGTGATGAAAGATTGGATATCAGATTGGAGGGAGAGAGTATGGAGGAGGTGAATGTATTCAGATATTTGGGAGTGGACGTGTCAGCGGATGGGTCTATGAAGGATGAGGTGAATCATAGAATTGATGAGGGGAAAAGGGTGAGTGGTGCACTTAGGAGTCTGTGGAGACAAAGAACTTTGTCCTTGGAGGCAAAGAGGGGAATGTATGAGAGTATAGTTTTACCAACACTCTTATATGGGTGTGAAGCATGGGTGATGAATGTTGCAGCGAGGAGAAGGCTGGAGGCAGTGGAGATGCCATGTCTGAGGGCAATGTGTGGTGTGAATATAATGCAGAGAATTCGTAGTTTGGAAGTTAGGAGGAGGTGCGGGATTACCAAAACTGTTGTCCAGAGGGCTGAGGAAGGGTTGTTGAGGTGGTTCGGACATGTAGAGAGAATGGAGCGAAACAGAATGACTTCAAGAGTGTATCAGTCTGTAGTGGAAGGAAGGCGGGGTAGGGGTCGGCCTAGGAAAGGTTGGAGAGAGGGGGTAAAGGAGGTTTTGTGTGCGAGAGGCTTGGACTTCCAGCAGGCGTGCGTGAGCGTGTTTGATAGGAGTGAATGGAGACGAATGGTTTTTAATACTTGACGTGCTGTTGGAGTGTGAGCATAGTAACATTTATGAAGGGGTTCAGGGAAACCGGCAGGCCGGACTTGAGTCCTGGAGATGGGAAGTACAGTGCCTGCACTCTGAAGGAGGGGTGTTAATGTTGCAGTTTAAAAGCTGTAGTGTAAAGCACCCTTCTGGCAAGACAGTGATGGAGTGAATGATGGTGAAAGTTTTTCTTTTTCGGGCCACCCTGCCTTGGTGGGAATCAGCCAGTGTGTTAATAAAATAAATATTTTTATGTCGTTCTCATGCAATAGTTCATGTTACGTTGGACATACAGCATTATCCAACCTCCCTCCTCGTTCTTTTTATCAACATGAAATAACATGAATGTGGTACTTGGCAATTACATCCCGACTGAATTAAACCATGCCTCAGTTATTGCAATAACATCAGTACTTCCCGCACATGCAACCACCTGACTCACTAAGGGGTGGGTAGTGAGTGCCAGTGTGCTGCAGACAGCCACCTGACACACTAAGAGATGGGTAGTGTCTGACGTATGCTGAACGGAGGCCATCTGACACAGTAAGAGGTGGGCAGTGTGTCAGTAATGTGCTGCACGACCTGTCACTCTATGGGGTGGGAAGTGTTTGCCAGTATTGTGCTGCAGGGAACCACTTGACATACTAAGGGGAGGGTGGTGTCAGCAGTGTGCAGCAGAGAGCCACCTGACACAATACACAACCACTCTCTGACGCCTGTCTCGTCCACAACGTAAAGCAACTCTTCCACACTTTAAATGATTTAAGTATTAGTGGAACAAAAAGCAATTATTTTTTTTTATTATCACACTGGCCGATTCCCACCAAGGCAGGGTGGCCCGAAAAAGAAAAACTTTCACCATCATTCACTCCATCACTGTCTTGCCAGAAGGGTGCTTTACACTACAGTTTTTAAACTGCAACATTAACACCCCTCCTTCAGAGTGCAGGCACTATACTTCCCATCTCCAGGACTCAAGTCCGGCGTGTCGGTTTCCCTGAACCCCTTCATAAATGTTACTTTGCTCACACTCCAACAGCACGTCAAGTATTAAAAACCATTTGTCTCCATTCACTCCTATCAAACACGCTCACCCATGCCTGCTGGAAGTCCAAGCCCCTCGCACACAAAACCTCCTTTACCCCCTCCCTCCAACCTTTCCTAGGCCGACCCCTACCCCGCCTTCCTTCCACTACAGACTGATACACTCTTGAAGTTATTCTGTTTCGCTCCATTCTCTCCACATGTCCGAACCACCTCAACAACCCTTCCTCAGCCATCTGGACAACAGTTTTGGTAATCTCGCACCTCCTCCTAACTTCCAAACTACGAATTCTCTGCATTATATTCACACCACACATTGCTCTCAGACATGACATCTCCACTGCCTCCAGCCTTCTCCTCGCTGCAACATTCATCACCCATGCTTCACACCCATATAAGAGCGTTGGTAAAACTATACTCTCATACATTCCCCTCTTTGCCTCCAAGGACAAAGTTCTTTGTCTCCACAGACTCCTAAGTGCACCACTCACCCTTTTCCCCTCATCAATTCTATGATTCACCTCATCTTTCATAGACCCATCCGCTGACACGTCCACTCCCAAATATCTGAATACATTCACCTCCTCCATACTCTCTCCCTCCAATCTGATATCCAATCTTTCATCACCTAATATTTTTGTTATCCTCATAACCTTACTCTTTCCTGTATTCACTTTTAATTTTCTTCTTTTGCACACCCTACCAAATTCATCCACCAATCTCTGCAACTTCTCTTCAGAATCTCCCAAGAGCACAGTGTCATCAGCAAAGAGCAACTGTGACAACTCCCACTTTATGTGTGATTCTTTATCTTTAAACTCCACGCCTCTTGCCAAGACCCTCGCATTTACTTCTCTTACAACCCCATCTATAAATATATTAAACAACCACGGTGACATCACACATCCTTGTCTAAGGCCTACTTTTACTGGGAAATAATTTCCCTCTTTCCTATGGACTCTAACTTGAGCCTCACTATCCTCGAAAAAACTCTTCACTGCTTTCAGTAACCTACCTCCTACACCATACACCTGCAACATCTGCCACATTGCCCCCCTATCCACCCTGTCATACGCCTTTTCCAAATCCATAAATGCCACAAAGACCTCTTTAGCCTTATCTAAATACTGTTCACTTATATGTTTCACTGTAAACACCTGGTCCACACACCCCCTACCTTTCCTAAAGCCTCCTTGTTCATCTGCTATCCTATTCTCCGTCTTACTCTTAATTCTTTCAATAATAACTCTACCATACACTTTGCCAGGTATACTCAACAGACTTATCCCCCTATAATTTTTGCACTCTCTTTTATCCCCTTTGCCTTTATACAAAGGAACTATGCATGCTCTCTGCCAATCCCTAGGTACCTTACCCTCTTCCATACATTTATTAAATAATTGCACCAACCACTCCAAAACTATATCCCCACCTGCTTTTAACATTTCTATCTTTATCCCATCAATCCCGGCTGCCTTACCCCCTTTCATTTTACCTACTGCCTCACGAACTTACCCCACACTCACAACTGGCTCTTCCTCACTCCTACAACATGTTATTCCTCCTTGCCCTATACACGAAATCACAGCTTCCCTATCTTCATCAACATTTAACAATTCCTCAAAATATTCCCTCCATCTTCCCAATACCTCTAACTCTCCATTTAATAACTCTCCTCTCCTATTTTTAACTGACAAATCCATTTGTTCTCTAGGCTTTCTTAACTTGTTAATCTCACTCCAAAACTTCTTCTTATTTTCAACAAAATTTGTTGATAACATCTCACCCACTCTCTCATTTGCTCTCTTTTTACATTGCTTCACCACTCTCTTAACCTCTCTCTTTTTCTCCATATACTCTTCCCTCCTTGCATCACTTCTACTTTGTAAAAACTTCTCATATGCTAACTTTTTCTCCCTTACTACTCTCTTCACATCATCATTCCACCAATCGCTCCTCTTCCCTCCCGCACCCACTTTCCTGTAACCACAAACTTCTGCTGAACACTCTAACACTACATTTTTAAACCTACCCCATACCTCTTCGACCCCATTGCATATGCTCTCATTAGCCCATCTATCCTCCAATAGCTGTTTATATCTTATCCTAACTGCCTCCTCTTTTAGTTTATAAACCTTCACCTCTCTCTTCCCTGATGCTTCTATTCTCCTTGTATCCCATCTACCTTTTACTCTCAGTGTAGCTACAACTAGAAAGTGATCTGATATATCTGTGGCCCCTCTATAAACATGTACATCCTGAAGTCTACTCAACAGTCTTTTATCTACCAATACATAATCCAACAAACTACTGTCATTTCGCCCTACATCATATCTTGCATACTTATTTATCCTCTTTTTCTTAAAATATGTATTACCTATAACTAAACCCCTTTCTATACGAAGTTCAATCAAAGAGCTCCCATTATCATTTATACCTGGCACCCCAAACTTACCTACCACACCCTCTCTAAAAGTTTCTCCTACTTTAGCATTCAGGTCCCCTACCACAATTACTTTCTCACTTGGTTCAAAGGCTCCTATGCATTCACTTAACATCTCCCAAAATCTCTCTCTCTCCTCTGCATTCCTCTCTTCTCCAGGTGCATACACGCTTATTATGACCCACTTCTCGCATCCAACCTTTACTTTAATCCACATAATTCTTGAATTTACACATTCATATTCTGTTTTCTCCTTCCATAACTGATCATTCAACATTACTGCTACCCCTTCCTTTGCTCTCTCTCAGATACTCCAGATTTAATCCCATTTATTTTCCCCCACCGAAACTCCCCTACCCCCTTCAGCTTTGTTTCGCTTAGAGCCAGGACATCCAACTTCTTTTCATTCATAACATCAGCAATCATCTGTTTCTTGTCATCTGCACTACATCCACGCACATTTAAGCATCCCAGTTTTATAAAGTTTTTCTTCTTCTCTTTTTTAGTAAATGTCTACAGGACAAGGGGTTACTAGCCCTTTGCTCCCGGCATTTTAGTCGCCTCATACGACACGCATGGCTTACGGAGGAAAGATTCTTTTCCACTTCCCCATGGACAATAGAAGAAATAAAGAAGAACAAGAGCTATTTAGAAAAAGGAGAAAAACCTAGATGTATGTATATATATATGCATGTGCGTGTCTGTGAAGTGTGACCAAAGTGTAAGTAGGAGTAGCAAGATATCCCTGTTATCTAGCGTGTTTATGAGACAGAAAAAGAAAAAGCAATTATTATTATTATATTAAATTATTGGTAATTATTCATATGATGCAATTGCAAATATTTTTCATAATTTTCAATTTTCTTTCATTTCACCATTAGAGATACCCCTAACAAACGTCATAGTAAACATGTGATGCACAGTCATGGGAAAAGCTATCAGAATACAGGCTCTCTCTCTCTCTCTCTCTCTCTCTCTCTCTCTCTCTCTCTTTCACACACACACGCACACACACACAAACACAAGGGAGACAATGGCTATGTACAAACGGGACCCAGAGCTTCAGAGAGAAAGGCAATGGGAGGAGGAGAGGGAGAAGTCAATGTATATTCATGGACTTCAGGAGAGCAAGGGGAGGACACATAATGAGGGATAGCAGAAAGAAAAAGCAGGAGATTGAAAACATCATCAAAGAAATAGGCGAAGAGGACATGGCTGAGATAGTAAATTGTAAGAGAATAGGAGGGTACATGAAGGGGAGAAATCGGCCGGTCAAACTGAAATTCAAATCAGAAATGGTGTGGAACAGGGTCCTGCAAGAGAAATCGAGGCTGAAGGAATCATCAACATGCAAGAGGGTGTGCCTAGACCATAACAGAACAAGAGCAGATTAACAGCAGCTGTGGGAGAAGACACGGAAATGAAAGGCATTAGGAAGAGAGACAAGGACAGAGTCAGCAAAGGAGAACCAGAGCCGGGTAGAGCAACAAGCGCAAGTACACCCCTAGAACCCCACAGCCAAACAGGCTATCCCAACACAGACCACAATCCAGACTTACAGCCCCCACTCCACACAACGGTGTAGAAACCCACAGTACACTGCCAGGTCCCCCAACCTCCAAAGACCCCAGAACAGTGTTGGAGAGGCAGCTGAGGGCATGGTACACCAAGGTTGATGGAATAACGAATAAATGGGAGGAGTGGCACGAGAGAATTAAAGAGGCATCACTGGACATATTAGCTCTCACAACCAAGCTCATAGGAATGATATCAGATGCCATCTTTTCAACAGGATATCAGATCTTGAGGAAATACAGAGGGAATAGAGAGGGGTGGAGGAGTGGCACTGTTCATCAAAAACCAATGGGATTTTGACGAGCTGGAGAGAGGAGACAGAGGAGAAGCAAGAGACTACATAATAGGAGCATTTCAGTCCGGAGGTCCCAAGGTGGTAATTGTAGTGATGCATAACCCACCACAGAACAGCAGGAGGCCAAGGCAAGAATATGATGAGAGAAACAGAGCGATGGTTGATACACTGCCTTAAGTGGCTGGAAGGGCTCATGCAAGCAGGACAAAGCTACTGACTGTGGGTGACTTCAGTAACAAATTAACTGGGAGAACCTGGAGCCACATAGGGACCCAGGAACGTGGAGGGCTATGATGGTGGAGGTGGTACTGGAAAATTTCATGTACCAACACGTAACAGGCACTACCAGAGAGAGAGCAGAGGACAAACCAGTGAGACATGACTTAGTATTCTCCTTCAGTAGTGCAGATATTGAGGATATCACATATGAAAGACCCCTCGGGGCCAATGACCATGTGGTTCTGAGCTGCAGAAATATAATAGAGTTGCAAGTGGCGAGGGAAGCAGAAAGGGCAGGACAAATGAAGCCAAACTACGAGATAGGGACTACATAGGCATGAAGTGTGCTAGAGCATGGAAGAAGTGTAGAAGGCAAAGTATAGAAGGCAAAGTATACATTTAAGGAGGTATTCACGGTGGAGACAGAAAACCTACCATCAAGCTGAGGGAGTAGGGTATATCGGCAAGTGCTGGGGGACTGCGCTCAACCGAGAAGGTGGTGAAGAAACTACTTGGTGAACTAGATATCTTTAAGGTGGTGGGCCAAGATAACATCTCTCCCTGTGTCAGAGAAAAAGCAGATGCACTGTGTTCTCCGCTAACAATCTTCAGTAAATATATCGAAACAGGGCAACTACATGAGGTGTGGAAAACAGCAAATGTAGTCCCAGTTTTTAAGAAAGGAGACAAACACGCAGCATTAAACTACAGACCAGTGTCATTGACATATACAGTATGTGAAGTCATGGATAAGATTGTCAGAAGAGTGGTGGAGCACCTAGAAAGAAATGGGCTCATACATGACAACCAGTACAGCTTCAGGGATAGGCAATCCTTCATCACAAACCTACTGGAGTTCTACGATAAGGTAACAGAAGTATGACAAGAGAGAAAGGGGTGGGTATACTGCATTTTCTTGAACTGTAGAAAGGCTTGCGACACAGACCACATGAGACTGGTTCAAAAGCTAGAGGAACAAGCAGGAATAGCATGGAAACTGCTACAGTAGATTAGGGAATGTTACAAAAAACGCGATTCTAAAAGCTTAGAGATCTCCAGTGAATACTAGAAAGGACTTCCCTTCTAGCATCCAGCCTGTTACTGGGTTTTCGTAACAAGTAGTCAGTATCCTTGTCCAATTATCCATTAGAATTCAGTATGATTCAATAGTGCTTCAGGATTACAACTGGTAGGCTACTAACTAGAGAAATTAAAATTTAATAAATTTATTAAGTCTAGAGGTATATTATCAAATTAAACTAAATTAATCACAGTAATCAAAATAATATCACTTCTCTCGAGTACAATATTATTGTGCTGAAAGCACATATCACATTTATAATTCTTAAGTACCGTCTGGTACATTAACATTTAATAAGATATTACATATATATACAAGTGTGTATGTGTGTAAGTGCTCTAAGTAGTTTGCTATGTCTCACGACTCGACTAGACTTAAACAAGTGACTGACAAAGTCCTCCAATAAACTAAGTTCTTGACCAACTGGCAATCAGAACAGTCTGCTTGAACAATAAAAAGAATGCTAAGCCCAATAGCAATATAACAAGCAACTGCAACACAGAATCATGAACAAGGAGATAATATAAAGACAGCTAGCAGGGACCATCAGCAGATCCTCCACAAAAGTCACAAAACTCCCATACTACTGAATCTAAGTTCAGCATAAGAAAATCCCCGACTGTGATAATACACAGATACCAGTACAAGTTAGGTCAGAAGCTACAGCTCAGGACCTGAGTTACTCAGAGTGTCTATGCGACACACAACCTCAGTACAACGTCGAAAATCACTAAGTCTATACAATGTTGTGTGAACAGAGTTCTACAGAACTAACAAGAATAATGAGACAGACAATCTGTCCAACCACCAAGAGAGTCTAGACCAGACTGAATACTTCAGGCGAGGTGAGGACAACCCCCCCCCCTCGATCACGTGATAGCTCCGTGGACAGCTGCAGCTCAGAAACAGAAGCCGGCAGTCTAACGAGCCACAAGCGATAATTACAGTAGTTAGACAATCAAGACTTGAACTGAGCACATAATGTGTTACATCCTACCTAACCAAAGGAAGCTAAGTCAAATAACAATATAAAGCAATACATTTACGATTTAGCTATTATCGCAAATATAAGCAATATAAAATTATATGAAAAGATAATAATTATATATATACATAATAATCATTGCAACCCATTCAGAGGTTGCAACAGGGAATAACTGACAAGAAAGAAACATGTGTCCTATGTGACGTTGAGTCAGAATGGGCGCATGTGTTGAGTGGGGTTCTACCAGGGTCAGTCCTAGGTCCGGTGTTGTTCCTTGTATATGTGAATGACATGACGGAAGGAATAGATTCAGAAGTGTCCCTCATCGAAGATAATATGAAACTAATGAGAAAAAGACAAACGAGGATGAAGTAAGTCTACAAGAGATCTTGGACCGGTTACAAGCCTAGTCCGGCCCATGGATCCAGAAATTTAACCCCACCAAGTGCAACGTCATGAAGTTTTGGGGAAGAGCAAAGAAGACCACAGACGGAATACACTCTAGGAGACCAAAGATTGCAAACTTCACTCAAGAAAAAGGATCTAGGGGTGAGTATCATATCGAGCACATCTTATGAGATGCACATCAACTAAACTGTTGCAGCATGTGGGCTCCTAGCAAACTTAAGAACAGCCTATAATGGAGTAAGCAGCAGTAGTACAGAACCCTCACCTGGTCAATCACGTTAAGAAATTAGAGAAAGTGCAAAAGGTTTTTAACAAAACTAGTCCCAGAGCTAAAGGGTGTTTACTACAAGGAGAGGTTAAGGAAAATCAACCTGACGACACTGGAGGAGAAGAGGGACAGGGAGGACATGATAATGACGTAAAAAATATTAAGAGAAATTGACGCGATGGATAGTGGCAATGTTTCAGAGATGAAACACAGAAACAAGAGGTCACAACTGGAAGTTGAAAACTCAGATGAGTCAGAAATGTTAGGAAGTACTTCTTCAGTCATAGTTGTCAGAAAGTGGAACCATCTGAGAGTGATATAGTGGAGAAAGGATCCACCCATAGCTTTAAGAAGAGGTTCGATAAAGTTCATGGAGTACGGAGAGAGTGGACCTAGTAGCGACCAGCGAGGGGCGGGGCCATGAGCTGTGCCTCGACCCCTGCAACTACAAATAGATGAGTACAAATAGGTAAGTACAAAGACACCTACACATACACTCACACACATACAAACACACCCCATAGGGTAAGTCATTAGACTGAGTACACATATACACACAACAATGGGGAAAGCTATCAGAGAGAGTACACACACGCACACACAGCCATGGTCAGAGTTTATGTCTACTGTTAGCTCCTGACTGCCAGGGGTCTTTTAGTTAGGTATTTTTGTAAAAAAAATTTGGTGAAAGTTGTGTTTGCAAAGTGGCTGTTCAAATGAACGACCAGTCATAACCCATAAAAAGACAACTCGTTGATGGCACTGGATGCCGGGGCGAGATGTTACAGCGGATGATGTGTTGGCACTGGATGCCGTAGTGAGATATTACAGCGGATGATGTGTTGGGAATGGATGGTGGGATGAGAAGTTAGAGCGGATGATGTTTTGGCAGTTAATGCCAGAGTGGGATGATAGGGCTGTGTGTTGGCAGTGGGGGCAGTGGAATGTTAGAGCAGATAATATGTTGGCAGTTTACGCAGGGGTAAAGTGTGCTGTTCTGGCAGTGAATGCAGGGGTGAGATAAAGAGATGTGAGTGTTGACGATGTGTTGGCAGGGGGTGCAGGGGTGATATAGTGGGATGTGAGTGTTGAGAATGCTAGCTGTTGATTACTTTTGTTTGAAGCTAGACAAAAATACACAGATATTACAGTTAAGTTTTGTGGATTTCCCCTCACATAGTCTACAAGAGCCTGACTAAGTTGATGAATTAGCTATTCAAGCATTACTGAAAGGCAATGTTCAGTATGAATGTATTTTTTCAAACAGAAGTTTGCAAAACCTTGTCAGAAAGGAACTAGTAAGCGGCTTTGAAGAAAGTAAAACAATACAGACAGGAACTAGTAGATCCATTATCTATGATAATGAAATGTGTGAAGTTGAATATATCTATGGAGAAAGTAACGAGGTCAGTAGATTGCGAGAAGGTGTTACTCCTAGACTTGGCTGGGCTATAAGTATATCTGGCAGTGAGGTTTTTTTTAGTGATGTCAGTGACCAAAAATGCAAAGTGTGTGGACCGAGACAGGGCCATACACTACATTTGAAATTAGTGTGTCCCATAGCTCCATCACTAGGGCACTCAGCTCACACACTTAGGTCTGAAGATCGAATCCCCTCCGGTAGGCTGGAACACATTAAGGACGCTTTCCCATAAGAAACCTGCTGTCCCTGTTCACCCATCAGTAACATGGGTACCAGGAAGTTAGGTGACTGGTGTGGGTTGCATCCTGAGACAAAAACTGACCTAATTTGCCCGAAATGCTCTGCATAACAAACAGCTTTCCATATAGTAGCATGTCATTGATGTTAGGTATAGTCTGTATACCTTGTACTTGTAGTAAATAAGGATATTAATTATTATTATTATAGTGTACAATCATTTAGAGACACCTCCATGCAATTTCACTACAACACATCAAATCCTGATGAAATTAAGACACATGTGCAACATCTAGGTATCTTTATTGTAGACGTTTCGCCATCCAGTGGCTTTATCAATACAAATTCTAGGACATAACTTGAAGACAGAAGGACTTTATACAGAAGATGGGGTAATCAGTCCCTCAACCTTGGAGTAGGTGCGAAGAGCACCACGTCTACGGTGCTCTTCGCACCTATTCCAAGGTTGAGGGACTGATTACCTCATCTTCTGTATGTAGTCCTTCTGTCTTCAAGTTATGTCCTAGAATTTGTATTGATAAAGCCACTGGATGGCGAAACGTCTACAATAAAGATACCCAGATGTTTTTTTTTTTTTTTTTTTTTTTTTACACATGGTTTGACAAGGTTAAGGATCCCTAGCTTTATTGACAAGCTATTTACAGGTTAAGGATTCCTAACTTTATTGACAAGCTAAGAGCTTGCACATGTGTCTTAATTTCATATTGTCGGTATTATATACCATTCTTGCCCATCAAATCTTTATGTTGTATCCACATCTTACATAGACTAGATTAATGAATTAACTGGATTTATAGAAAAGATTGCAATTAATTATGATAAATGGTTTTTAGTGGAAATAAGATATCACTTTTTTGAGATTGTATTCCATACGATGTTGCTTACGTTAATGCTATAAAGCAAATGTAAAATTTGAAATAACCAATATTCATTTTTAGTTATGTAATAGTGCCCAGCGGGTCTGATAAAACCCATTGTGACTGGTAATCCTGCTTTTTGCATTATCGCTCACAGGATGAACATGGGGCAGGCATTAACTAGCCACTCAGGCTGCACAACTAGCCACTCAGGCTGCACAACTAGCCACTCAGGCTGCACAACTAGCTGAAGAAGTGTTGGCAATGAATGCTGCGGAAATAGTGTGTGAAGGCTTATTCAGCCCTGTAACAACTTCAGACAGTATTACCAAGGCTGGCTCCTCCTCAGGAAAATTAGTGATTAGAAAAAGAAATAATAACAGACAAACAAACACTTTATTATATAGAAAATATAAAATATAAAACACTTAAATATGAAATATTAATCCTACATTAAAGAAAATGAAAAATGAAATATATAAATGATAACTGAATTCAACGCTAATATGTATATGGGTGTCTGGTGTTGGTGACACTGTTGTTGAAATCGTAGCCATTGCTGATGATGGGGGGGGGGTCGCAGGTGTTGGTGACCACCACTGGCTAGTTCTTCACAGATTATCGCCGTGAGTAATATCCCGATGACAGGAAAGCAGGTTCTTTACCGCTGCAATGATGTGGGGTTACGTCCTGCAATTTCATACAGGTGCACAGGTAATTAGATCCAAAATGGGGAAATCTCTGGACGTTAGTCCTTCTCCATCCGTTCTTCTCGTTGATTGACAGGTGACCCTCACTGTCATCCAAGCTGGAAAGATACAGGTTACCCACTGCTTAAATAATCACTCTTCATGGTAGTGTACAATACTCAAAAGACGTGGTGATTATTACAACAGTCAACCTAGAGCAAGACTGAAAGGACTAAGTTTATTATTGGTCAAAAGTGAAGCTTTTAACCCTTTGAGGGTCGACAGGCCCTCTCCGAAACTCGTTCTCAGGGCCGGCCAAATTTAACAAAAAAATTATTTTCTCTTATGAAAAGATAGAGAATCTTTTCCCGATCATAAGGACACCAAAAGTTTGAAATTTGATGGAAAACTTACGGAATTATGCTCTCGCAAAGTTAGCGGTCTCGGCGATGTTTACGCATCGGCGATTTTGCCCACTTTGAGCCCCATTTGTGGCCAATTCCACTGTACTAGTCGACAAAAAACATGAATATTTCGCTAGAACTCCATTTTTTCTATCGAATGGGTGCACGAAACCACCCATTTATGAAATTCAACTATCCAGTACAGTGGTCAGAATTTAGCAATTTTGCCAATTTCACACAAATTTCAAAAGATGCCAATTTCCGAATAGGGTCCAGAATAAACAAGAAAGACATTCCTGGCACTAAAATGACATTTCCTCTGGTCATTAGTCACGTCTCAAGGCCCCTCTTATATTCTTTTGCTTTCCACTTTGAATTTTTATTCTCACAAAAAATATAAGATTTACTGTTATGCAGACTACTGCATTAGTGTAAAAAATGGTATAAATATTATTGGTGCACTTGTGAAAGAATATTAGACTCACCAGTTGACGTGTATTGCACGCTTGGCATGATTTGTTTACTTTTGAAATTTGGTAAAAATCGAACATTTCTGCTACTTTGAGCTCAATTTCAAGGTACCTTTCATTGTAAAATCAGTCAAAATCATCTCAATTTCTGTAATATGTCTTCCATTCTATAAAATGAGACCAAGAAAACTAGAATACAACAATAAATACCATACGAAAATACAGTGCAAAGTCGCTGTTTTATTCCAAAAAAATGGTCAAAGTTTTTTTTTCTCATTATGCACTGTGTGCTGCAGGATTTTTTTTTTAGACTGTGCACACTGACCACATAGACCCATTCTTTCATATGAAGGCCTACCAGCTTTCTTCCACTAGATTTGAGGGCGCTAGAATTTAGGCGTACTAGTACGTCAAAAACCCTGGGTCGTAAGCCGTACTAGTACGTCCAAAACCCTCAAAGGGTTAACCAATAAATCCACTAGAATACAAGGCAGGGATGTACTTACAGTAGTGTTGGGAGCTGTGAGTCGAGTGATTTACTGTTTGACCAGAGCCCCACACGTCACCTTTCGGGGGGGGGGGGGAAAGAGGGAGGGGAAGGGATAGCGGGAGCTAGACTGACCCTACCTTAACAAGCAGCCGGCAGTCAAACTATCACTTTCAGGGAGGGGGAAAAAAGGCAGGAAAAACGGGAGCTTGACTTACCCTACCTTAACTAGTAGCCGGCAATGAAACTATCGTTACTATATCGCTACTCCTATCTATTGAACTTTTCCCTCACATAGTGGGTTGTGAGTGTAGACGATGTGTTGACAGTGAATGTTACCTACCTGGAATCTACCTCGAGGGTATTCCGGGGATCAACGCCCCCTCGGCTCGGTACATGACCAAGCCTTCCGGTGGATCAGAGACTGATCAACGAGGCTGTTACTGCTGGCCGCATGTAGTCCAAAGTACGAACCACAACACGACTGATCCAGTACTGACTTTAAGTATCTGTCCAACTCCCTCTTGAAGACAACCATGGGTCTATTAACTTGGTATTTTCTCCATTTTTGCATGAATGCAGCCAAGGGTTCATTGGTAATTTCCCTTTACCTGGTGGGAGGCTGTTAAACAGTCTTGGGGCCCAGACACTTGCTATGTTTTCTCTCAGTGTATTCATAGCACCCCTGCTTTTCATTAATGGTATGTTGCACCGTCTGTGTAGTCTGCTTTCGTAGGGAGTGACTTCTGTGTGTAGATTTTGGAGCAGTCACTCTATAATTTATCCAGGTGAAGATTATGATGTATTTTCTCAGCAGCATGTCAGAGAGTACAAGTTTAGACTCTTCAAACGTTCCCAGCAATTAAGGTGCCTGACTGAACTTATTCGTGCAGTGAAGGTTCTCCGTACGTTCTCTAGAGTTACAATTGTACCTGCTTGAGTGAAATAGTGAGATGTGAGTTTAGATGTGTTGTAGTGGATGCTGGGGTGTGATAGTGATATGCAAGTGTAGATGATGTGTTGTAGTGAATGCTTGGTGAGTGTAGATGATGTGTTGTAGTGAATGCTTGTGTGAGTGTAGATGTATTGTAGTGGATGCTGAGGTGAGATAGTGAGATGTGAGTGTAGATGCGTTCTAGTGGATGCTGGGGTGAGATAGTGATATGCAAGTGTAGATGATGTGTTGTAGTGAATGCTTGGTGAGTGTAGATGATGTGTTGTAGTGAATGCTTGTGTGAGTGTAGATGTATTGTAGTGGATGCTGAGGTGAGATAGTGGGATGTGAGTGTAGATGATATGCTATAGTGGATGCTGGGATGAGATAAATGGTGATGAGTGTGGATGATATATTGGAGAGAGAGCGAAGGGGAATGATAATGAATCTCAGTAACGAAAAATATGTTTGCAGCAATTAAAATTTGCTCCCCCCCCAAAAAAAAAATGGTGCAGCTTGTGGCAAAAATGTTGTAGCTTGTTGCAAACATGTTGTAGCTTGTTGCAAACATGTTGTAGCTTGTTGAAAACATGTTGTAGCTTGTTACAAACATGTGTATTTGTCAAATAATTATAGTGTTGGAAATCTAATGAGTTTAGTATTGTCTTTACAACTTGCAAACGAGATTTCTGCATGCTGCCCTGTCTCACATTCACACACACTCACACACACTCACACACACACTCACACACACACTCACACACACACTCACACACACACACACACACACACTCACACACACACACACGCAACACACACACACGCAACACACACACACAACACACACACACACACACACACACACACACACACACACACACACACACACACACACACACACACACACACACACACACACACACACACACACATTGCCAGACTCACACATACACTCCCCCCCTCCCCCACCGACATCTCACTCCTTCACCTGATCCCTCCCCTCCCTCTTTCACCCTCCCCCTCCCCACCTCTCCCTCCTTCCCTCTCTCCCTCTGCCATTCACCCACTTGCTTCTTCCTCCTTCCCACTCCCCCCTCCCCACTACTCTCCCACATAGCCACAGTTCCTCCACTACCTCCACCCCCCCCACAATCTGACATACACAATACTAACCTAACATACAGAATTACATTGGTTTCCCACTCTGAGGCAATCAGGATAAAACAAAAATGGGTTCCCAGAGAGCAACAAGAAAAACCAAGGGACAGGAGGAGGAAACTGCAAAGGAAGATTGGGCAGCAGAGCTCACAAA
The DNA here is from genome assembly GCF_038502225.1 of Cherax quadricarinatus. Classification (NCBI taxonomy): domain Eukaryota; kingdom Metazoa; phylum Arthropoda; class Malacostraca; order Decapoda; family Parastacidae; genus Cherax; species Cherax quadricarinatus. The sequence continues at coordinate 21,859,073 of NC_091356.1, read as the reverse complement.
AAGGGAACAAGAATGGTAAAAGAAACTAGAAGAACTTAGCATGAGAATGGAAGAGAGGATAGACATGGAAAGCAGGAAGTGGGAGGTGCAAGTCAAAGCAACAGAGGCCAGGATACATCTTGTCGGTATTATATACCATTCTTGTACTACTACTACTACTGCTACCATCACCTCTTCCTGCCTATATATAGCAGTCCTACTCCACCTCTGGTTAGTGTGACTTTGTCAATGGTCCAAGTCGGACCGAAACGTCGTCGTAAGCTTCTCTCTTTTATGTGCGGGTTATTTGTGTATCGTTCCAGTCACAGTATTGTGCCTTTTTTGTTATTTAGTTATTTAGAAGAGGAACTGAAAAATCTGAAACAGCCTAAAGAACTAAAGAACATTTTGGGATTGACAACAAAGACTGCTACCTCAGCCACAAATAAGAGGATGGTAGGGAAAGAAGGAGGAAAACTGCATGTAGAAGCTCAATCAGTGGAGACTGTAGTAAATGAAAGAGCTAAGCTATATGTGGAGGCCCTAACAGACCACAGCAGAGCCCAGGGAAAGCCGAGAAGGGAAAATGACAGGCCACTGAGCCCAAGTACATTAGCTAGTGAAACTGAAGAAAGGAAAGCTGCAATGGAGGAAATCAAATTGAATGAGGGGATACACAGGGATATGCAGTGGGAGAATGAAAGGGTGAGGTCAGTCTTTGTGTATGGGCTCCAGGAAGTTGAAGGGGAAACATATGAAGCAAGAAAACAAGGGGAAAAAAGCAATTGAAAGCATCATGAAAGCAATAGGAGAAGACGACATGACCCAGCTGGAAAATTTTCGGAGAATAGGGGGGTTTGCAAAAAAAAGAACCCGGCCAGTGAAAGTGACCTTCAAGGCAGAATCGACTCGGAACAGGATCCTGCAGGAGAAAGCACGATTAAGGGACATGCCGGCATACAGGAAGGTGTATCTCGACCGCGACAGAACACAAGCAGAAAGGCAGAAACAGAGAGAGATGGTACAAAGGCGAAAGGAGAAAAGAGAGGGGATGGAGAAGACAGACAGGAGATCCCAGACACAGGAAGATCAAATACAGCCTCCCTCACAACTTCCTATAGAAGCCTCCCAACCAGGTCAACCCCAGTGCAACCAAACACTCTAAACCAAAACACCCATGCCACATCCAATGCCCCCACCCACTGCATTACAAACTCCACCCCCACAGCAACCACCCATAGTTCCTTATCAGGTCTTTCACTTCCCCAACCCCAATATACCTCCCAGACTACAATCCTAGAAAAGAAGTTGAAGGTGTGGTATACAAATGCAGATGGAATAATAAATAAGTATGAGGAGTGGCACGAAAGAATCAAGGAGACATCCCCAGACATAATAGCACTCACAGAAACAAAACTCACCAGAATAATAACAGATTCAATCTTTCCATCCGGATATCAAATCCTCAGGAAAGACAGAGGGAGGAGAGGGGGAGGAGGAGTTGCACTGCTCATTAAAAACCGGTGGGGGTTTGAGAAAATGGAAGGAATGGATGGCACGGGCGAAAGGGACTACTTGGTAGGAACAATCCAGTCTGAGGGACATAAGGTGATAATTGCAGTAATGTACAACCCACCACAGAACTGCAGGAGGCCAAGAGAAGAAAACAATGAGAGCAACAGAGCAATGGTCGACACACTAGCCGAGGTAGCCAGGAGAGCACACATGGGGGGAGCAAAGTTACTAGTTATTAGTGATTTCAATCATAAAGAGATTGACTGGGAAAACCTGGAGCCCCATGGGGGTCTCGAAACATGGAGAGCCAAGATGATGGATGTGGTTCTGGAAAACCTCATGCATCAACATGTTACAGACACCACCAGAGAGAGAGGTGAGGATGATCCAGCAAGACTGGACCTTGTATTCACCTTGAGTAGTTCGAACATCGAGGATATCATGTATGAAAGGCCCCTGGGAGCTAGTGATCATGTGGTTCTGTGCTTCGACTACATAGTTGAGCTCCAAGTGGAGAGAGCAGCAGGAATAGGGTGGGAAAAACCAAACTACAAAAGGGGGAACTACTCAGGCTTGAGGAACTTCTTTCAAGACATTCAGTGGGAGAGGGAACTGACAGGAAAACCAGTACAAGAAATGATGTGGCAACAAAATGCAAGGAGGCAGAGAAGAGGTTTGTTCCCAAGGGAAACAGAAATAATGGGAAGAACAGAACGAGTCCTTGGTTCACCCAAAGGGGTAGGGAGGCAAAAACTAGGTGTACTAGAGAATGGAAAAGGTACAGAAGACAGAGAACTCAGGAAAATAAAGAGATTAGCCGAAGAGCCAGAAACGAATATGCACAGATAAGAAGGGAGGCTCAGCGGCAATACGAAAATGACATAGCATCGAAAGTCAAGACTGACCCGAAGCTGTTGTACAGCCACATCAGGAGGAAAACAACAGTCAAGGACCAGGTAATCAGACTGAGGAAGGGTGATGGGGAATTCACAAGAAACGACCGGGAGGTATGTCAGGAGCTCAACACAAGATTTAAAGAAGTATTTACAGCGTAAACCAGTAGGACTCCAGGAAATCAGAGCATGGGGGTGCACCAGCAAGTGCTGGATGAGGTACATATAACCAAGGAGGAGGTGAAGAAGCTGCTATGCGAACTTGACACCTCAAAGGCGGTGGGACCAGACAACATCTCTCCATGGGTCCTTAAAGAGGGAGCAGAGATATTGTGTGTACCATTAACAAAGATCTTCAACACATCATTTGAAACTGGGCAACTCTCCGACGTAAGGAAGATGGCAAATGTAGTCCCAATTTTTAAAAAGGGAGACAGACATGAGGCACTAAACTACAGACCTGTATCACTAACGTGTATAGTATGCAAGGTCATGGAGAAGATCATCAGGAGGAGAGTGGTGGAGCACCTGGAAAGAAACAAGTGTATAATTGACAACCAGCATGGTTTCAGGGAGGGAAAATCCTGTGTCACAAACCTACTAGAGTTTTATGACAAGGTGACAGAAGGAAGACAAGAGAGAGAGAGGGGTGGATCGACTGCATTTTTCTGGACTGCAAGAAGGCCTTCGACACAGTTCCTCACAAGAGGTTACTGCAAAAGCTAGAGGATCAGGCACACATAACAGGAAAGCCACTGCAATGGATCAGAGAATACCTGACAGGGAGGCAACAACGAGTCATGGTACGTGACGAGGCGTCAGAGTGGTCGCCTGTGACTAGCGGGGTTCCACAGGGGTCAGTCCTAGGACCTGTGCTGTTCTTGGTATATGTGAATGATATAATGGAAGGGATAGACTCAGAAGTGTCCTTGTTTGCGGACGATGTGAAGTTAAGAACATAAGAAAGGAGGAACACTGCAGGAGGCCTGTTGGCCCATACTAGGCAGGTCCTTTACAATTCATCCCACTAACAAAACATTTGCCCATCCCAATTTTCAATGCCACCCAAGAAATAAGCTCTGATGTGAAAGTCCCACTCAAATCCAACCCCTCCCACTCATGTACTTATCCAACCTAAATTTGAAACTACCCAAAGTCCCAGCCTCAATAACCCAACTAGGTAGACTGTTCCACTCATCAACTACCCTATTTCCAAACCAATACTTTCCTATGTCCTTTCTAAATCTAAACTTATCTAATTTAAATCCATTACTGCGGGTTCTCTCTTGGAGAGACATCCTCAAGACCTTATTAATATCCCCTTTATTAATACCTATCTTCCACTTATACACTTTGATCAGGTCTCCCCTCATTCTACGTCTAACAAGTGAATGTAACTTAAGAGTCTTCAATCTTTCTTCATAAGGAAGATTTCTAATGCTATGTATTAATTTAGTCATCCTACGCTGAATGTTTTCTAACGAATTAATGTCCATTCTGTAATATGGAGACCAGAACTGAGCTTCATAATCTAGGTGAGGCCTTACTAATGATGTATAAAGCTGCAGTATGACCTCTGGACTTAGGCATTGCTGTCTTGGTTGAAGGTTGCTGCTCACCATAACCCCCAAGTCCTTTTCGCAATCTGTATGGCTAAGTTCTACATCATTTAACTTATAAGTACTAGGGTTATGGGCACTCACAAGCTTCAGAACCTTGCATTTATCTACACTGAACTGCATCTGCCACTTTTCTGACCAAGAATAGAGTTTGTTTAAATCCTCCTGAAGTTCCATAACATCTACGTTTGAATCAATTATCCTACCTATCTTTGTGTCATCGGCGAATTTGCTCATATCACTAGTAATTCCTTCATCAAGATCATTGATATATATTATAAACAACAACGGGCCCAAGACTGATCCCTGTGGAACGCCACTTGTTAAGAACCCCACTCGGATTTAACCCCATTTATGAACACTCTCTGCTTCCTGTCAGTGAGCCATGACTCGATCCACGAGAGCACTTTTCCCCCAATGCCATGAGCTGCCACTTTCTTTAACAGTCTATGGTGCAGAACTCTATCAAAAGCCTTACTAAAATCTAAGTAAATAATATCAAATTCTTTATCGTGGTCAACAGCCTCAAAAGCTTTACTGGAGAAAGTTAATAAATTTGTTAGACAAGACCGGCCTCTTGTGAATCCATGCTGAGTATCATTAATCAAGCTATGCTTATCGAGATGGCTTCTTATAATCTCAGCTATAATTGACTAGTAATTTGCCTACAATTGAGGTCAGGCTTATTGGGCGGTAATTTGACGGTAACGACTTGTCCCCTGTTTTAAAAATAGGAATTACATTAGCCATCTTCCACATATCAGACACTACACCTGTTTGAAGAGATAAATTAAAAATATTAGTTAATGGTTCACAGAGTTCCATTTTACATTCCTTAAAAACCCTTGAAAAAACCTCATCAGGACCCGGCGACTTATTTTGCTTCAGTCTGTCTATCTGCTTCACAACCATTTCACTAGTGACTGTGATGTTACATAATTTATCTTCTTCTAGCCCACTATAAAAATTAATTACTGGAACATTGTTAGTGTCTTCCTGTGTAAAAACTGAGAGAAAATAATTATTTAAAATCGAGCACATTTCATTCTCTTTGTCAGTAAGGTGCCCATAGTTATTTTTAAGAGGACCTATCTTATCTCTAACTTTTGTTCTATAGACCTGGAAAAAACTTTTTGGGTTAGTTTTAGAATCCCTAGCAACTTTAATTTCATAGTCCCTTCTAGCTTTTCTTATCCCCTTTTTAATGTCCCTCTCAATGTCAATATACTGATTCATAAGATGACCCTCACCTCTTTTGATACGCCTATAAATTCCTTTCTTATGCCCTAGTAGATATTTGAGCCTATTATTCATCCATTTTGGGTCATTTCTATTTGATCTAATTTCTTTTTATGGGATAAACGTTCTTTGAGCAGCATGTATAGTGTTCAGAAAACTGTCATTGATAGCTCTCTTCGTTACCCCAGTCAACAGATAAGTGTTCTCTAAGCCCATCGTAATCTGCTAAGCGAAAATCTGGGACTGTTACTGAGTTATCGCTACTGTCGTACTTCCATTCAATGCTAAATGTAATTGATTTGTGGTCGCTAGCACCCAGCTCCTCTGAAATTTCTAAATTATTAACAAGGGATTCATTGTTTGCCATAACTAAGTAAAGCAGGTTATTTCCCCTTGTAGGTTCTGTCACAAACTGCTTCAAAAAACAATACTGAACTACTTCTAAGAAGTCGTATGATTCTAAATTCCCAGTCAAGAAATTCCAATCAATATGACTAAAGTTAAAGTCTCCTAGAATTACTACATTATCGTGCCTTGTGGCCTTAACAGTTTCCTCCCATAGTTGTCTCCCTTGGTCCCTATCTAAGTTTGGGGGACGGTATATCACTCCTAAAATCAATTTTTCATGCCCCTCTGAAAATTCTATCCAAACAGACTCTGTATGTGTTACTTCAGACTTAATGCCCGTTTTTATGCAACAGTTCAAGCGATCTCGGGCATACAATGCCACCCCACCCACCTACAAAGAGACCTGGACAGGCTACAAGCCTGGTCCAGCAACTGGCTCCTTGAGTTTAGCCCTGCCAAATGCAAAGTCATGAAGATTGGGGAAGGGCAAAGAAGACCGCAGACACAATATAGTTTAGATGGCCAAAGTCTGCAAACCTCACCCTAGGAAAAAGATCTGGGGGTGAGTATAACACCGAGCATATCTCCCGAGGCGCACATCAATCAGATAACTGCTGCAGCATACGGGCGCCTGGCAAACCTACGGATAGCTTTCAGATACCTCAGTAAGGATTCGTTCAAGACTCTGTATACCATTTACGTCAGGCCCATACTGGAGTATGCAGCACCAGTTTGGAATCCACACCTCGTCAAGCACGTCAAGAAATTAGAGAAAGTGCAAAGGTTAGCAACAAGACTAGTCCCAGAGCTACGGGGATTGTCCTACGAAGAAAGGTTGACGGAAATCGGACTGACGACACTGGAGGCCAGGAGGGTCAGGGAAGACATGATAACGACATATAAAATACTGCGCGGAATAGACGAGGTGGACAAAGACGGGATGTTCCAGAGATGGGACACAGACACAAGAGGTCACAATTGGAAGTTGAAGACTCAGATGAATCAAAGGGATGTTAGGAAGTATTTCTTCAGTCATAGAGTAGTCAGGCCATGGAATAGCCTAGAAAGTGATGTGGTGGAGGCAGGAACCATACATAGTTTTAAGGCGAGGTATGATAGAGCTCATGGGGCAGGGAGAGAGAGAACCTAGTAGCAATCAGCGAAGAGGCGGGGCCAGGAGCTGTGACTCGACCCCTGCAACCACAAATAGGTGAGTACAAATAGGTGAGTACACGCGCACACACACACACGCACACACGCGCGCGCGCACACGCACGCACACACACACACACACACACACACACACACACACACGCACACGCACACGCACACGCACGCGCACACACACACGCACACACACGCACACACTTATTTTCACACACATTCACACACACTCCTCGTGGAACTTCCCAGAAGCACTGCGGTGTGTTAAGTACAATATATAAATACTTTTACAAATGAATTATTAATGAATAAAGAATGATGAATGTTTGGCCTGGAATTTATCAGTCATCTGTAATGTTAACAGAATTATGTTATGCATCACACTGCTCCCCTGAAACTCGTGTCTCACCCCAAAAATTATGGTTGACTACGAACTGGTCGAAGTAAATATCCAGCCGAGTCCCTTACATTGCCTTGTATGTTCCTTGGCTCGAAATGTTCCAGAAAATAAAATCCCAATTATGTATGTATTTACCCCCCGAAAAATCAGTTATTTGTAGAATGCGTGGAAAAAAATAGAAATTCGTCCAATATTCAAGACCACGGAATAGAAATATACAGTTGGATCATTGTACTCTAAAATATCTGTGATCAGTGTGACGTTTATGATCCCTCGTTCTTGAAGCGTGGTGAGAGATGAGCAGGTGGCACACTACAGCAGGTGGCACACGATAGCAGGTGGCACACTACAGCAGGTGGCACACGACAGCAGGTGGCACACGACAGCAGGTGGCACACGACAGCAGGTGGCACACTACAGCAGGTGGCACACGACAGCAGGTGGCACACGACAGCAGGTGGCACACGACAGCAGGTGGCACACGACAGCAGGTGGCACACTACAGCAGGTGGCACACTACAACAGGTGGCACACGACAGCAGGTGGCACACGACAGCAGGTGGCACACGACAGCAGGTGGCACACTACAGCAGGTGGCACACGACAGCAGGTGGCACACTACAGCAGGTGGCACACTACAACAGGTGGCACACGACAGCAGGTGGCACACGACAGCAGGTGGCACACGACAGCAGGTGGCACACGACATATCGGCAACTAAGCATATTATAAAGAAAATTTATGCCAGATGTCAATACCAGATATCTAAATTAAACATTAGCCATTTTCACCAGGTTAATTATTTACCATTGCGCAGTGTCATAGTGCCAAGTAAACCTGGGGAGAAGGTGGCACTGATCTTTCCTTTTTAGTTGTGTGTTAACAGGAACAATGCACAAACAACCCGCACATAGGAGAAGTAAACTTATGACGACGTTTTGGTCAGACTTAGACCATTAACTATTCACTGACTAATGGTCTAAAATGGACTGAATTATTATTATAATCAAGGGGGAAGCGCTAAACCCGTAGGATTATACAGCGCCTGCGGGAGGGATGCTTAAGGTATTTAGGCTTAATTCAGGGAACTAGAGCACAGATCCAATTCCCTAGATCAAGAGCCTCTCACCAGCATCAAGGAATATTCCTTGAGGGAAAATTGGACTGAAACGTCGTCAAAGGTTTCATTCTCTTATGCTAGTTAGTTGTGTATTGTTCCAGTTACGGTATTGTGCCTTTTTATTCTTCTATGTGTCCAGTGAAGGAGATGAGCTTCGTGTTACGCTGAGCACTTTAACCACAATACATTATGGTGTATATACTGTCAAAGAGTCAGGTAAGCTAATTTGTTTCCAGTTGCGACTGGGATGCCTTGACAAAAGACTCTGGAGTATATTGTACTTGTTTCAGTTTTTTAACAAACCGGTCGCTTCCTGCCGAGGTAGTGTGGCCTCAAAAAAAAAAAAGAAAAATTTCGCCATCTCTCACTCCACTACTGTTTTACCATAGGGGCGCAGACACTAGATGAGTCAAAGGGATGTTAGGAAGTATTTCTTCAGTCATAGAGTTGCCAAGAAGTGGAATAGTCCGGAAAGTGATGAAGTGGAGGCAGGATCCATACATAGTTTTAAGATGAGGTTTGATAAAGCTCATGGAGCAGGGAGAGAGAGGACCTAGTAGCAACCAGTGAAGAGGCGGGGACAGGAGCTATGAATCGACCCCTGCAACCACAATTAGGTGGGTACAATTAGATGAGCGCGCACACACACACACACACACACACACACACACACACACATCACACACACACACACACACACATCACACACACACACATCACACACACATCACATCACACACACACACATCACACACACACACATCACGCACACACACACACACACACACACACACACACACACACACACACACACACACACACACACAACAGGCCTAGTGTCTAATCGACATGTGCCTAGGACAAAATATGGTAACTAACTACATTTTTAAACTACAGATATCTCCATTCCTTTTTCATAGTGACGGAAATGTACCTCCCACTTTCAGGGTTCAAGTCCTGCTAACCGGTTTCCTTGAATACATCCAATAGCAGTCATAAAAACCACTTTTCTTAACTGCTGTCTAACACACTCGCACGCTTGTTGGATATCTAAGCCCCTCTCACACAAAGCCTCCTTTACCCCGTCCCTCCAGCCGTTCCTAGGACGACTACTACCCCTCCATCCCTTCACTACAGATTTATACGACCTCAAAGTCATTCTATTTTAATCCATCCTCTAAATGTCCGAACCTAATCAATAACCCCTTTTCAGTCCTCTGAATGATACTTAGTAGCGCCGCACCTCCTCCTAATCTCCAAGCTACGAATTCTCTACATAATATTTACACCATACATTGCCCTCAGACACGACATCTCCACTGCCTCCAACCTTCCCTTGGTCGCAACATTCACCACCCACGCTTCGCATCCGTATTAAATTGTTGGCACCATAATACTCTCATACATTTCCCTCTTTGCTTCCATGGATAACGTTCTATGTTTCCATAGACTCCTCAGTGCACCTCTTTCTTTTTTACCCCTCGTCAATTCTGCAGTTCACCTCGTCTTTCATAGACCCATCTGCTGACAAGTCTACTCTCAAATATATGATCACATTCACTTCCTCCATACTCCCTATCAAGCGCCAAGACTGTTCCAGTGCACCATGATATATATCCTAAACTTGGAAAGAGTTATTTTGAAGTGTGTCAGTTGTGCGATAACTACTTACATTTATTATTAGTAGTATTATTAGTATTATTGAGATTTTCCTGGAAGATACGTTATCCATGGGTAACACAAAGACAAAAAAAAAAATCTTCAGAGATTACCTCTTCACCAGTAGCTCAGAAGATGGTGACTGGTAAACATCTCTACCCGGATCATTGAGTTTCATTAAATAAAGTTATAAAGAGTGTTTGTTACTGTATTAGTTGCAATTAATAATGGCCACAACAACCCAAAAATAAGCATTTAATATTTATACCTAGCTACAATGTGTTACAATTGTATTAACTGCAAAGTATTGATGTTACTGTTGCTATAGCCACCTGAATAACATATCAGCCAGCAAATTGTGATGTGGTAAACTGTAATGTTGAACAGTTGTATATGCAGAGCCCATCACTTTAATCATGCAGATTTATTTTACAAAATGCAAATGAAAAAAAGGGTTATGACTTGAACCTACAATAACTGAAAGAGGTGATAAGCCAAGGAAGACCTCAGTGTGTGCGAGAGTTTGTATCAGAGTGAGTGCCACTTTCTCAGTGCTGCTGGAAATCTAATATTTTTTTTTTAGCTTTAGACAAAGAAAAGACGATGGTTGAAGAGCATCTACAGCTGATTTATGAAGAAGAGTATTAATGCCTCCCTCACTAGCGTCTACATGTGCTATAAAAGATGCGTTGAAACTGAAATTCTATAATAGTGGAGCCGTAAAGAGCATTATTTTTTAAGATTCATATGCTTTCGGGAATTACTCATTTCAAACAAACTTACACTTAAGATTTGTTAGCAAAATTATCAGATGAGCTACGAGTGAAAAATGTCTGTAAAGCCTAGTCAAAAAAAGAAATTGTTGTTCTAGCCAATATGATGTTCGGAATTGCCTCTGCCGTTGCTGTGCTAGTAAAACGAAAACTTTTAAGCTTAGGAATTCGCAGCAAAGCTTGTGAATGACTCGTCTGAGCGGCTTCGAATTTTCACGATTGGTGTGGCTTCCTGACCCCGAGGCTCATGCTGCCATTCAGTGGCACTAATCCCCCAGGGGACTCCAAATGTACTCATACCTTTTATAGTTCTCGTTGAAACACTTAGAAACGTTATTCGGCCAGGAACATTAGCTGTCCGATTAGCCGTAAACATAATCGCGGGTCATCTTCTACTAACTCTCCTAGGAAACATAAGGTCTTTGTTATCAGCAAAACTCCTTTCTCTCCTTATCCTAGCACAGATCCTCCGCTTAATATTACAGACTGCCGTTGCAATTATCCAATCCTATGTCTGTGTGTCCTCAGCACACTTTACGCCAGAGAAGTAAACTAACATCATCACAGACATCACACAGACATCACACAGACATCACACATACCACTTAGTATACATAATACCATGGACCCTTAGAGCATCAATTAGTGATATACGGAGGAACGCTTCTTAAAGTGGTCAAAATATTTTTGGCGATGTTTTAAGAAAGATGATACTCAGAGTTTAGTAGAAGCGACAAATTTGAAATTTGCCGAAAATAAACTTTGTATTGATAATATGTGATCAGTTACAGAAGATCGTCTTCTCTGATCGGCTTGAAACTTCTACAATCGGTGGATTAATTATAATACTGTTGGTCACTCACTTTGAGCTGTGAAAATTTCAGTTTCTCACTTTTATAAAGTAAATTGTGTCACATGTATGAATTAGAGAATTCCACTTCTGATCATTTGGTTAGGTTAGGTAAAGTTTGTCAGGAAACAGAACAAGTGTTTCCTGACGCGGGTCTTAGTCAGATGATGACCTGCCTTTGGAGCTTTGGTCATCTGACCGAGGCCTTCCGCTGGCTTACCGGTCCACCCCTGTAAAAATTATGGTCATTTATAACCATGTATGGTGGCACATTGTAATCATTTGGTGTATTATGACTGGAAGAATTTTTATATTAATTTTATGTTGCGTGGGCGACAGTTTGCAGTTTTTTTTTCAGTTTTGAAAAATTTGATATTTTAAGAAAATGAAATAAAATATGTTTTCTTATGGGATTGTACAAAATTTTAAATAAAATGTAACTGTTAAAAAAAAAAACGTAAAAAATAGAAATTTGCTATTTTATCGACTTTAATTGAAGTGAGACTGTCCTATTTTCGGAGCTTTCTAGGCTCAATTTTTGTTGTCTTTTTCACAAATTTATCCAGAACGCCTTATTTGATCAGGTTGAGATTTTTAACGTTGGTTTAAATTATCATGATCAAATTTCATGGCGTGAGGCGTCCATTTGTACAGTGTTACACACGACATTTATACAGTGTTACACAGGACATTTGTACAGTGTTACACAGGACATTTGTACAGTGTTACACAGGACATTTGTACAGTGTTACACAGGACATTTGTACAGTGTTACACAGGACATTTGTACAGTGTTACACAGGACGTTTATACAGTGTTACAAAGGACATTTGTACAGTGTTACACAGGACATTTGTACAGTGTTACACAGGACATTTGTACAGTGTTACACAGGACATTTGTACAGTGTTACACAGGATATTTGTACAGTGTTACACAGGACATTTGTACAGTGTTACACAGGACATTTATACAGTGTTACACAAGACATTTGTACAGTGTTACACAGGACATTTATACAGTGTTACACAGCACATTTGTACAGTGTTACACAGGACATTTGTACAGTGTTACACAGGACATTTGTACAGTGTTACACAGGACATTTATACAGTGTTACACAGGACATTTGTACAGTGTTACACAGGACATTTATACAGTGTTACACAGGACATTTGTACAGTGTTACACAGGACATTTGTACAGTGTTACACAGGACATTTGTACAGTGTTACACAGGACATTTGTACAGTGTTACACAGGACATTTGTACAGTGTTACACAGGACATTTGTACAGTGTTACACAGGACATTTGCACAGTGTTACACAGGACATTTGTACAGTGTTACACAGGACATTTGTATAGTGTTACACAGGACATTTGTACAGTGTTACACAGGACATTTGTACAGTGTTACACAGGACATTTATACAGTGTTACACAGGACATTTGTAGTGTTACACAGGACATTTGTACAGTGTTACACAGGACATTTGTAGTGTTACACAGGACATTTGTACAGTGTTACACAGGACATTTGTACAGTGTTACACAGGACATTTGTACAGTGTTACACAGGACATTTGTACAGTGTTACACAGGACATTTGTACAGTGTTACACAGGACATTTGTACAGTGTTACACAGGACATTTGTAGTGTTACACAGGACATTTGTACAGTGTTACACAGGACATTTGTAGTGTTACACAGGACATTTGTACAGTGTTACACAGGACATTTGTACAGTGTTACACAGGACATTTGTACAGTGTTACACAGGACATTTGTACAGTGTTACACAGGACATTTGTACAGTGTTACACAGGACATTTGTACAGTGTTACACAGGACATTTGTACAGTGTTACACAGGACATTTGTAGTGTTACACAGGACATTTGTAGTGTTACACAGGACATTTGTACAGTGTTACACAGGACATTTGTACAGTGTTACACAGGACATTTGTACAGTGTTACACAGGACATTTGTGCAGTGTTACACAGGACATTTGTACAGTGTTACACAGGACATTTGTACAGTGTTACACAGGACATTTGTACAGTGTTACACAGGACATTTGTACAGTGTTACACAGGACATTTGTAGTGTTACACAGGACATTTGTACAGTGTTACACAGGACATTTGTACAGTGTTACACAGGACATTTGTACAGTGTTACACAGGACATTTGTAGTGTTACACAGGACATTTGTACAGTGTTACACAGGACATTTGTACAGTGTTACACAGGACATTTGTACAGTGTTACACAGGACATTTGTACAGTGTTACACAGGACATTTGTACAGTGTTACACAGGACATTTGTAGTGTTACACAGGACATTTGTACAGTGTTACACAGGACATTTGTACAGTGTTACACAGGACATTTGTACAGTGTTACACAGGACATTTGTACAGTGTTACACAGGACATTTGTACAGTGTTACACAGGACATTTGTACAGTGTTACACAGGACATTTGTACAGTGTTACACAGGACATTTGTACAGTGTTACACAGGACATTTGTACAGTGTTACACAGGACATTTGTACAGTGTTACACAGGACATTTGTACAGTGTTACACAGGATATTTGTACAGTGTTACACAGGACATTTGTACAGTGTTACACAGGACATTTGTACAGTGTTACACAGGACATTCCCAAATCTTGCTTCCGTGTCTTACTGGAAAAAGCTTACTTAGATTGGCTCCTAAATTTCATCATTCATGTATATTTAGTGGTTTGTCTAGTTGTTATTTTACCTTGATACTGGTGGGGGACCCTTGATGGTGGTGGGGGACTCTTGATGGTGGTGGGTGACTCTTGATGGTGGTGGGGGACTCTTGATGGTGGTGGTGGACTCTTGATGGTGGTGGGGGGGACTCTCGACGCTAGTGGTGGGGGACTCTCGACGCTAGTGGTGGGGGACTCTCGACGCTAGTGGGGGGGGACTCTCGACGCTAGTGGGGGGGGACTCTCGACGCTAGTGGGGGGGACTCTCGACGCTAGTGGTGGGGGACTCTCGACGCTAGTGGGGGGGGGGACTCTCGACGCTAGTGGTGGGGGACTCTCGACGCTAGTGGTGGGGGACTCTCGACGCTAGTGGTGGGGGACTCTCGACGCTAGTGGGGGGGGACTCTCGACGCTAGTGGGGGGGACTCTCGACGCTAGTGGGGGGGACTCTCGACGCTAGTGGGGGGGGACTCTCGACGCTAGTGGGGGGGACTCTCGACGCTAGTGGGGGGGACTCTCGACGCTAGTGGGGGGGACTCTCGACGCTAGTGGGGGGGACTCTCGACGCTAGTGGGGGGGACTCTCGACGCTAGTGGGGGGGACTCTCGACGCTAGTGGGGGGGACTCTCGACGCTAGTGGGGGGGACTCTCGACGCTAGTGGGGGGGACTCTCGACGCTAGTGGGGGGGACTCTCGACGCTAGTGGGGGGGACTCTCGACGCTAGTGGGGGGGACTCTCGACGCTAGTGGGGGGGACTCTCGACGCTAGTGGGGGGGACTCTCGACGCTAGTGGGGGGGACTCTCGACGCTAGTGGGGGGGACTCTCGACGCTAGTGGGGGGGACTCTCGACGCTAGTGGGGGGGACTCTCGACGCTAGTGGGGGGGACTCTCGACGCTAGTGGGGGGGACTCTCGACGCTAGTGGGGGGGACTCTCGACGCTAGTGGGGGGGACTCTCGACGCTAGTGGGGGGGACTCTCGACGCTAGTGGGGGGGACTCTCGACGCTAGTGGGGGGGACTCTCGACGCTAGTGGGGGGGACTCTCGACGCTAGTGGGGGGGACTCTCGACGCTAGTGGGGGGGACTCTCGACGCTAGTGGGGGGGACTCTCGACGCTAGTGGGGGGGACTCTCGACGCTAGTGGGGGGGACTCTCGACGCTAGTGGGGGGGACTCTCGACGCTAGTGGGGGGGACTCTCGACGCTCGTGGGGGGGACTCGACGCTAGTGGGGGGGACTCTCGACGCTAGTGGGGGGGACTCTCGACGCTAGTGGGGGGGACTCGACGCTAGTGGGGGGGACTCTCGACGCTAGTGGGGGGGACTCTCGACGCTAGTGGGGGGGACTCTCGACGCTAGTGGGGGGGACTCTCGACGCTAGTGGGGGGGACTCTCGACGCTAGTGGGGGGGACTCTCGACGCTAGTGGGGGGGACTCTCGACGCTAGTGGGGGGGACTCTCGACGCTAGTGGGGGGGACTCTCGACGCTAGTGGGGGGGACTCTCGACGCTAGTGGGGGGGACTCTCGACGCTAGTGGGGGGGACTCTCGACGCTAGTGGGGGGGACTCTCGACGCTAGTGGGGGGGACTCTCGACGCTAGTGGGGGGGACTCTCGACGCTAGTGGGGGGGACTCTCGACGCTAGTGGGGGGGACTCTCGACGCTAGTGGGGGGGACTCTCGACGCTAGTGGGGGGGACTCTCGACGCTAGTGGGGGGGACTCTCGACGCTAGTGGGGGGGACTCTCGACGCTAGTGGGGGGGACTCTCGACGCTAGTGGGGGGGACTCTCGACGCTAGTGGGGGGGACTCTCGACGCTAGTGGGGGGGACTCTCGACGCTAGTGGGGGGGACTCTCGACGCTAGTGGGGGGGACTCTCGACGCTCGTGGGGGGGACTCTCGACGCTAGTGGGGGGGACTCTCGACCCCACTGGGGGGGACTCTCGACGCTAGTGGGGGGGACTCTCGACGCTAGTGGGGGGACTCACGACGCTAGTGGGGGGACTCTCGACGCTAGTGGGGGGACTCTCGACGCTAGTGGGGGGACTCTCGACGCTAGTGGGGGGACTCTCGACGCTAGTGGGGGGACTCTCGACGCTAGTGGAGGGACTCTCGACGCTAGTGGAGGGACTCTCGACGCTAGTGAGGGACTCTCGACGCTAGTGAGGGACTCGTAATCTACAGGTGCTAAATGATCTGGGCAAGTCATCGTTTTCCTCTAAACAAAACACAAACTCTGATTGACAACCGTCTCTAATATCTGATGCATCTGATGAAATTAATAAAACGTTTTATTGGTTTAGGCAGTGTAGGTTAAAATTTTGTTGGATTGTGTGTAAGAGCTGATGTGTTGATGTGTTTTCCTGAAATGAAACAATCACATAATGTTAGGTTGTGTAAGTCATCATGTGCCTTTTTTAATTATCAAATTGGTTTTTATAAATAATTGGAGACTGTCTCTTGTGGTCAGGAACATGTCAGTTTTTGTCTATGTGGCTATTCTAGGTTAAATGACATTAATAATTTTATGAGCCTATAAGATTTGTGTGCCATCAATATATTGTGAAAAATGTTGTATGTTATGTAGACATATACACAGAGCTTATATAAAACTTACTTTCTTACGGTATTCACTTTCTTAAATGCTGGTCTATCATACTCAATGTAAAGTTTGGACTGAGTTTGGCCTGTTTAGGTTCCACTTTGCTGCGTCTGATTAACTTCAGCCCTTCCGACCAGATAACCTGATAATGCAACTTCTGAGCGACTTTAAGCTTAATGTTCTATTGTCTTTTGGGATATTGGTCTCTCTGGTTTCTTTTAAAAGTCTGAATTCGGATTATAGGGATATCTTTCTCGATCCTGCAGTGACTGGAATACTTCTAGTTTGATGTATAGTCCATCACATAAACTTACAATATGCATTTGAGATGGCACACTAGTTCTTGATAGTTGGGAAAGTAACCACGGAAAGATATTATTCTAAAGTTAGATCACTAGTCTGTTTTTATTTCCCGACGTCTCAGATTTTTGACAAAAATCGCAACTGTCTCAAAAGTTAATTATTTGGCATAATGAGCAGTCGAGAACATACTGGTAAATGCATCCATATTGCTCAACAAGTCCAAGACAAGGAGCCAAAGTAACCATTGATTACACTCGTCTCTATGGTATCTTTCTCGGTATATATATATATACCGTGAGCGTGTTAGATAGGAGTGAATGGAGACGAATGGTACTTGGGACCTGACGATCTGTTGGAGTGTGAGCAGGGTAATATTTAGTGAAGGGATTCAGGGAAACCGGTTATTTTCATATAGTCGGACTTGAGTCCTGGAAATGGGAAGTACAATGCCTGCACTTTAAAGGAGGGGTTTGGGATATTGGCAGTTTGGAGGGATATGTTGTGTATCTTTATATGTGTATGCTTCTAGACTGTTGTATTCTGAGCACCTCTGCAAAAACAGTGATAATGTGCGAGTGTGGTGAAAGTGTTGAATGATGATGAAAGTATTTTCTTTTTGGGGATTTTCTTTCTTTTTTGGGTCACCCTGCCTCGGTGGGAGACGGCCGACTTGTTGAAAAAAAAAAAAAAAAAAAAAATATATATATATATTTATATATATATATATATATATTTATATATATATTTATATATATATATATATTTATATATATATATATATATATATATATATATATATATACATACATAAAAATGATTCATTGTGTTTTTATTCACTTCTATCACATCAGGTTCTCAAGTTATACGGTAACGATACTTTTCTCTTTTCGTATAACATAAGTAAATGAGAAAGTGGTATATTACCAATTAAAATGCTTACCTTATATTGACTTAAATATTAAATCTAATACATTTTTTTATTTTTAGATTATTAATATGTCTAGAGGCTGCATAAATTCACCAGACATATTTTGGTATGTCTGCGGGCAATTCAACCCTTCAGATTCCCGGAGCAACATTGAAGCGCTGCTACTTTGCTTATTTTGGCTGCAAACTTGGAGACCAGGACTACCATTTGCACCACACAAAGCTTGCAAGAATTGCATCAGTAAGCACCAAATATGGTCAGTTGGAAAACTTAAATGTAAACCCTTTGGAGTACCAATGGTATGGCAGGAGCAGATGAACCACCATGATGACTGCTACCTTTGCATGATTAAAGTTGCTGGATTCAACAAGAAGACTAAAGATCGCATAATATACCCAAATATTCCTTCAGCAATAAGTCCTGTTCCACACTCTGAAGATATTACTGTACCTGTACCACCTGAGACATGGCAAATTTCATCAGAGTCTGATACCAGTGATTCTAAGGAGATGGAAGTAGACTATGAACCACCAACAAATGACGATCCCAAACCCTTCAACCATACTGAGCTCAATGACTTGGTGAGAGACCTTAACCTTCCAAAATTAAGTGCACAGTTACTTGGCTCTAGACTGAAGGAACACAAGCTTCTAGCTCCTGGAACAACATTCGCTTGGTACCGTCTTCGTGACGCGCAATTCACTCAGTTCTTTGACAAAGAGGAATCTTTAGTTTCTTGTGCAAATATTTCTGGCCTCATTGAACACATGGGGATGTCATACAAAGCAGATGAATGGAGACTTCATTGATTCTTCTAAAAAGTTTAAAGGCTGCACTTCTCTACAATGGCAACACAGCTGCATCTGTGTCAATTGGCAATTGTGTCCAAATGTCAGAAACTTACACAGATATGAAGACACTAATATCTGCAATCAAGTATCAGAGTCACACTTTTCTCATTTCTGGTGATTTAAAAGTTATTGCTCTCCTACTAGGTCTTCAAGGTGGATACACCAAGTATCCCTGTTTTCTGTGTCTTTGGGATAGGAGGACAGACAGCCAGCACTATGAACAAAAAGACTGGCCACCAAGAATCAGCTTCTTATCCGGAATTCACAACATGAAAACTGTGCCACTAGTTCACCCCAAGAAAATTCTGCTGCCACCATTCCACATCAAATTATGGCTTACGAAAATTTTTGTGAAGACCTTGAACAAGAATGGAACTGCTTTCAAGTACCTGGAGTCAAAGTTTCCTCGTATAAGTGAAGGCAAGCTAAAGGCACGAATCTTTGTTGGCCTTCAGATTCGGGAATTGATGAAGGACAAGCATTTTGATGAAGAATTAGCAGGTGTCGAGGTAAATGCCTGGTTTTCATTCAAGCAGATTGTCCACAACTTTCTGGGAAACAGTCGCTCCCCTGAATAGGATAAAATGATCCAAGACCCGATTTCAAGTTTCCAACAACTTGGGTCTAGAATAAGTGTAAAGGTGTAATTTTTGCACTCAGATCTTGACTATTTTCCCAACAACTGTTGGGACTACAGTGAGGAACAAGAGCCCAAGAGAGGAGAGGAGACCACTGCAACCTCAAACCTCAAACTGATGAACACACACGTACACACACACGTACACACATACACATACAAGCACACATACAAGCACACACACACACACACACACACACACACACACACACACACACACACACACACACACGAGAAGAGTGGTGGAACACCTAGAAAGGAATGATCTCATCAAAAGCAGCCAACATGGTTTCAGGGATGGGAAATCCCGTGTCACAAACCTACTGGAGTTCTATGACATGGTGACAGGAGTAAGACAAGAGAGAGAGGGGTGGGTGGATTGCAATTTCTTGGACTGCAAGAAGGCGTTTGACACAATTCCACACAAGACATTAGTACAAAAACTGGAGGACCAAGCAGGGATAACAAGGAAGGCACTACAATGGATCAGGGAATACTTGTCAGGAAGACAGCAGCGAGTCATGGTACGTGGCGAGGTGTCAGAGTGGGCACCTGTGACCAGCGGGGTCCCACAGGGGTCAGTCGTAGGACCAGTGCTGTTTCTGGAATTTGTGAACGACATGACGGAAGGAATAGACTCGGAAGTGTCCCTGTATGCAGATGACGTGAAGTTATGAGAAGAATTCATTCGATCGAAGACCAGGCAGAACTGCAAAGGGATCTGGACAGGCTGCAGACCTGGTCCAGCAATTGGCTCCTGGAGTTCAACCCCACCAAGTGCAAAGTCATGAAGATTGGGGAATGGCAAAGAAGACCGCAGACGGAGTACAGTCTAGGGGGCCAGAGACTACAGACCTCACTCAAGAAAAAAGATGTAAAGTAAAAGGACACAAGTGCAACTAATGTGACATTTATTGTGGCAACGTTTCGCTCTCCAGGAGCTTTATCAAGCCATTACAAACAATACATGGACACAGAGGGTATATAAAGGCTCAGAGTGAGGTGAATACTAGTGAGGTACCATTTCGATGTTCACTAGTAGTAGTAGTAGTAGTAGTAGTAGTAGTAGTGGTAGTGACAAAAGTAATACAATATGGTAGAGCAATTAATTCGTACATGAGTAAAAGGATATAAAAGCTATTACTTGGGTAACATAAAAATAGGTTGGACAAATATAAACTGGAATGAGGCAGCTTGTTTCAGTGTTCACTCTCTGTGCTTTGTGTAGTATAACAGGAGAGACTATGTGATGGCAGGGTTTACTGTTTTCAGGAGGATTCTTGCTAAGACTTCGGAGATGGTGAAGCTGCCGTTGTTTTGTTTAATTGTATTCGAAACAGCGAACAGTGCTGATTCGAGGCACTTGCGTCTGCGGAAATTAGTTTCTTTGATCACTAATTGGGCGTCTCTGAATTTCATGAGATGATTGGTGGAATTTCTGTGTTGTACACAGGCGTTGTTCAGGTTATCGTTCCTACATGCGTAAATGTGTTCATTGAGGCGGGTGTCGAGGTTTCTAGCTGTTTCACCTACGTAAATCTTGTCACAGCCTCCACAGGGTATAGTGTAAACTCCTGCATTGACTGGTTCGTGGTGCTTGGATTTTGTCCTGGTTATATCCTTTATTGAAGATGAAGAGCCTTCCTTAAACAACGTTTTACAATGCCGATCATTCTTTCATAAAATCCGCCGTGCCATGGAGATTTAGGAGGAATGTATCTCCAACGACAATTGCGTTGATTCAGCATCTGTTGTACTTCTGGTTGATCAAAGATCTTGCTTATATAAGCAGCACCAGCAACAAAGTTCGTTGCATTATATGAAATCATCAGTCTGGGATATGCCCTTCTGGCTGTAAACCTTCTGAATAATGTGATAAAAGTTTCAGCAGACATGTCAGTGGCTACTTCTAGATGTACTGCTCTAGTTGTAGCACAAGTGAACAAACAGATGTACACCTTGATGGGAACTTTGTCAACTGTTTTGGTTAAAATTATTGGTCCAGTATAATCTACACCTGTCACCTCAAATGGAGTGATATGACAAACTCTTTCAGAGGGATATGGAGGTGGACCTGGATACTGACATACTCGCATATCATAGTGACAACAAGTAATACAGTCCTTTATTTGTTTTTTCACGCTTTGTCGACCTTGAGGTATCCAGTAGGACTGTCGTATATGACAGTGTGTCAGCTACCCCACCATGTAACACGTTACTGTGGGCGTTTTGCACAATCAGTTTTGTTAGCCAATGATTCTTGGGGATCAACATTGGATGTATGGCTTCTTTAGGTAGTGAAGAATTATGAATTCTTCCTCGACATCTTATAATCTTTTCTGAGTCGAGATAAAGTCCTAAAGAATTAATCATAACAGGTTTCTTTGGGGATTTATCTTGTGTTTCTAGAAATTTATATTCTGTAGAGAAAACATCTTTCTGTATTAGTTTCACCCAGTATTTAATGGGTTCAAGACATTCATAATCAGGTTTAATTCTTTTAATGAATTTAAAGACAAGAGCTGTAACTCTTAAGAGTTTACCCAAAGATGAGTATTTAGATCCATCATTGACTTTCTGTTGTATCTGCAGTATTTACACAACTTATTTCTGCTGTGTTCAAGCAGACTGTTTCTTCTGGCATAATGTGAACTTTTTGCTGAGGCCAGTTATTTTCATTAGAGAGCCAGTTCGGTCCGTGGAGCCATAATTTATTATCCACAAATTTCTTGAGTGGGACACCACGAGACAACATGTCAGCTGGATTCTCTTGGGTAGAGACGTGGAGAAAGAGATAATCTCTCTGCATCTCTTTTATTTCTGCTACTCTGTTCTGTACATAGACCAACTTACTCTTATTATTTCTTAACCATTGGAGAACTGCTTCATTATCACTCCAGATCATGGTTTTTTCAATATTGAGATGATCAAGTACTTTGTTGAGTTAGACAGCTAATTTTGTACCTACATAGAGTGCTGTCAGTTCCAATTGTGGTACTGTTCTGACCTTCAAGGGTGCTACCCTGGCCTTTGAAGTAATTAGTGTACTTCCTTCAGCATTACTCATGTAAGCTACAGCGCCATAACCTCTGGTTGACGCATCACAGAACACATGTAATGTGTACTTGTTTCCCTCTTGACCTATTTGTCTGGGAAATGTAATTTGATGAAGTTGTTTAAACTCCTTGGATATTTCATCCCATGCTTGACTCATTTCTAGAGGCAAGTTCTCATCCCATCCAATTTTGAGCTTCCATGCATCTTGCATAAGCATTTTACTCTTTATGGTAATTGGTGAGACGAGTCCTAGAGGATCAAAACATTGTGATACCTCTGACAGTAAACTACGTTTAGTGAGTGTACTGCATGATTTATTGTTTATCTTTTTGAGACTCAAAGTATCTTCCTGTGTGTTCCAATTAAGTCCCAGCATATTGTTGCAATCAGGAATTTCAGCTTCAGGGAAATCTTCTTTGATAAGTTCCCTTAATTGCTTTGAATTTGTATTCCACATCCTTAGAGGCATATTTGCTTCTGTCATCTCCTTGTTAGCTTCTCTGTATAAGGATTTCAAATCCTCCTCTTTATTCACAGTACCTTGAAGATTGTCCACATAGAAACTTTTCTTTAAGATTTCTTTGAAGGGACTTTCAGATTTCTTCAACTGTGTATTTAGAGTAGCTTCTAGTAAGAATGGAGAGGATGTTGCACCAAATAATACTGATTTGAAACGATAAGTTTTCACAGGACTTTGAGGATCATGTGGATTTTCAGGCCACAAGAATCGAGTATAATCTCTATCTATTTCTTGTAGTCCTACTCTTAAGAAAGCTTTGGAAATATCAGTCGTGTAGGCATATGGGTTTGTGCGAAATTTCATAAGCACGTCTCCAAGCTTCTCAGTCAGTGAGGGTCCGGTCATCAGACAGTCATTAAGACTTGCTACATCTTTATTTGCACGTGCGCTGCAATTATATACAACACGTAGTGGAGTGGTTTCAGAATCTTTTCTGACTCCATGGTGCGGGAGATAATGAGCTTCTGTCTTCAACTTATCTTCGACTATTTCCTCAATGAATTTATTGCCCAACTGTTCTTGTATGATATTATCATAGACAGTCAGTAGCTCTGGATTCTTCCTGAGCTCATGTATTTGTGCTTTCATCTGTCCGAAAGCCAGGCGATAATTGTTAGGTAGATGTGGTGGATTTAATTTCCATGGTAACCTAACCCAATACTGTCCATCTTTATATTTGACAGTGTCCAAATATTGGTTATAAGTCTGAGAGACTTGTGGGCTTGGTTTATTTACATCAATACCTATCGCATCTAAATCCCACAACTTATCAGCTGGTTCATTCTCTTCCAGTAATGATAATTTTTGCTGTGGTACATGATCAGCGGTTATTCTCGTAACTAGTACATTTTCCACTGAATCAATATCAGCTTCTTTCCCACTTTGAGAGGGAATGGGACCACATATCATGTGGCCTCCTGCTGTTTTCAGCAAGTGAACATCATGTTTACTTACTATATTTTGCACAAAACAGTGATAATCTCTTCAAATGATTAAATCAATTTGACTAATAGTGTCCGTCTGTATGCCAGGACAGGCTAACTTGACCTTAGCTGCTTTCAGTGCTGCAACTGTTTCTTTTAATCCCTGGATCTGCACAGACTTAGGCAAATCATCTACTACCACAGTTTCTACTGTCTTTTTCCTGTTTCCTAGACCAATAGTGATTCTGGCTAGGTCGTATGTCTGTTTACCAGAATTGTGGAAAAAAACAGCTATATCTAACTGTATTTTGGCATAGGGTTGTTTATTCAGTTTCTGCAACACTGTTCTTCTTATGAAGGACCTTTGTGAGCCTAGATCAAATAGTGTTATTATTATTATTATTATTATTATTATTATTATTATAATCAAAAAGAAGCGCTAAGCCACAAGGGCTATACAGCGTTGCAGGGTAGGGAAGGAAGCGAGAGTATTGGATGGCAGAAGGGAGGAGGGATGATCAGTAGGTTACAGAAAATAGCGGGGCAGGGGATAGTACGGGGGTAGAGGGTAGCAAGAGATTGAAGTAGAAAGGGCTGA
The DNA here is from genome assembly GCF_038502225.1 of Cherax quadricarinatus. Classification (NCBI taxonomy): domain Eukaryota; kingdom Metazoa; phylum Arthropoda; class Malacostraca; order Decapoda; family Parastacidae; genus Cherax; species Cherax quadricarinatus. The sequence continues at coordinate 21,834,345 of NC_091356.1, read as the reverse complement.
AGGTATCAGAATTTGTGAAGTCAGTTGTTGTCAAAAAGTCGATGAGAGAGTCCGGATGAAAGGTGGGTCCATCAGCGAGAAGGGAAGGTAAAGAGAGAGCAGCGGAGCGAAGACGACGACGGAGGTAAATTCTGCGTGCTCGTTGATAAAGTGGGCAGTCCAACAGAATGTGGCTGACTGATAATGGAGCTTGGCAATTCTCACAGAGAGGAGCAGGGCGCCTCTCCATGAGATATCCACGAGTAAGACGAGTATGGCCAATGCGAAGACGGGAGAGAGTAGTCTCCCAACCTCGACACTGGTGATAAGAAGACGGCCAGTAACCTATACTTGGTTTAATAGACTGAAGTTTGTTGCCGAGCATAGTAGACCAACGGTGTTGCCAACGGGTGTGAAGGTGGGAAGATACTGCAGCAAAATAGTCCGTAAATGGAATACCTCTATATGAAACGGGTAGGTCATGTACTGCTGACCACGCAGCAGTGTCTGCCTGTTCATTGCCCTGTACGTCAACATGACCAGGGACCCAACAAAGAACAATATCTTTATGCTTGGTAAAGATGCAGCGTAGCCAAAGTTGGATATGGAGGACTAAGGGGTGAGGTGTGTCAAATTTCTGTATAGCCTGAAAAGCACTAAGGGAGTCTGAGACAACCACAAATGATGACACAGGCATAGATGCAATACGGATAAGTGCTGCAAGGATGGCATACAATTCAGCAGTAAAAATACTAGCCGAAGATAGTAAATGCCCTCGTACGACGCTGTCCGGAAACACTGCTGTGAATCCTATGCCGTCAGAAGACTTAGAGCCATCTGTGTACACAACAATGGCATGAGAATGAGAGTGAAAGTGGTCAAGAAAAAGAGAGCGGGAAGCGACCATAGACAGTTGGGCTTTCGAGCAAGGGAGATAGAAAGAACAGACTCGAACAGCTGGAACTTCCCAGGGGGATAGGGAAAAGTGAGATGCTACATGAACATACAAAGGTGGTAATTGAAGAGAAGACAAGAGCGAATGAAGGTGAAGAGAGAAGAGACGGAGTAAACAGGGGCGGCGAACAAATAATGTTTACTAATATCGGTGACCATTCTATAAATGGAAGGATTGCGGAGATCATGAGAGCGTACATAGTGGCGAAGGCAATGGGCATCACGGCGATCGGATAAGGATGGAACGTTCGCTTCTGCATAGAGGCTCTCAACAGGGGAAGAGCGAAAAGCACCAAGGCATAAACGTAATCCTTGGTGATGAATGGGGTTAAGGCTAGAGAGAGTAGCAGGAGATGCCGCTGAATAGATCTGGTCACCATAATCAAGTTTCGATAAAATAAGGGTGGAATGTAGGCGAAGGAGGGTTCGACGATCAGCTCCCCATGAAAGATGAGCAAGGGTTTTAAGAAGGTTCAGCCGGCTGTGACAAGTTGCCTTCAGAGAGGTAATGTGAGGTTTCCAGGATAACCTACGATCAAAGAGGAGGCCCAGAAACTTGACTGTATCACGTTCAGGGATACGGGAGCCATAGAGGTACAAAGGATGATTGGAGATGACAGAGCGTCTAGTGAAAGTAATTTGGTGGGTTTTAGTGCTGGAAAATTTAAACCCACGTGTGGTGGCCCAATTGGAAACACGGTCGACTGCATGCTGGAGAGAAACTGTAATGAGGTGACAGTCAGCGCCTGCACAGGCAATAGCGAAATCATCAACATAGAGTGATGACCAAATACTTGATGGAAGACTAGAGGCCAAATCATTAATAGCACGGAGAAAAAGTGTTGTGCTCAGAACACATCCCTGGCGCACACCTTCAGCTTGGATAAAGTCCAGGGAGAGCACATTATTAACCTGAACACAGAAATGCCTGTCAGTTAAAAAGTTCTTAATGAAGGATGGTAGATTGCCTCGAAGGCCTAAGGAGTGGGCTTGGGCTAAAATATTATACCTCCAAGTTGTGTCATATGCCTTCTCAAGGTCAAAAAATATGGCAATAACTGAGTGGTTATTCGCAAAGGCATTACGAACATACGTATCCAAGCGTAGTAAGGGGTCTATGGTAGAACGTCCCTTACGAAAGCCATATTGACGAGTGGAGAGACTGTTGTGCGTCTCTAAATACCACACTAAACGTCTATTTACTAGGCGTTCCATCACTTTGCAAACTGCACTGGTAAGAGCAATGGGACGATAGTGGGAGGTTTCATGTCCCATAGTGCCTGGTTTGCGGAAAGGGAGAACAATGGCGGATTTCCACAGCTGTGGAAGAACTCCTTGTGACCAAATAAGATTGTAAAGCGTAATAGGACTGCAAGGGCTGACTGATGTAAATGTTGTAGCATACGAATATGAATGTCGTCGGGCCCAGCTGCCGATGATCGGCAAGCTGAGAGTGTTGCCTCCAGTTCTTGAAGTGTAAAAGGCACATCATACTGTTCTTCTCTGAGAGAAGAAAAGTCCAAGGGTGCTAAATCTCTGGCAGACTTTGAGGAAAGAAATGAGGGGCATAGATGGAGTCCCTGAAAAATACGGACCAGATGATTGCCAATTTCATTGGCAACATCTAGTGGGTTTGCTATTTCAACACTGGCAACCCGCAGAACAGGAGCCGGGTCAGGAGAATATTTACCACTCAGTTTTCGTACTTTTTTCCAGACTGCACTCATAGAGGAAGCAGAGGTGATGGTGGAGACATAATCTCGCCAGCAAGTGCGTTTAGCGTCACGGATGACACGGCGAGTGATCGCATGCTTCTGCTTAAAATCAAGAAGTCTCTCCGTGGTTCTATTGTACCGGTACCTGCCCCATGCAGCGCATTTCAAACGTACTGCACGAGCACAAGAAGGAGACCACCAAGGCAAGCATTTCTGAGAATGCCTGCCCGAAGTTTGGGGTATAGAATGAGAAGCTGCGGTTAAAACGGAGGACGAAAAGAGGTGTAAAAGCTCATCGATGGAGGACGAAGAAGGAACCTCTCTAAAAACAGTTAGGTGTGAGTAAAGGTTCCAATTTGCCTGATCAAATTGCCAGTGTGGGATGCGAAGAAGTGGTGAATATGAATGGGAAGTAAGAATGATTGGGAAATGATCGCTGTCATGTAAGTCTGGGAGAACAGACCAAGTGAAGTCTAATGCGGTGGAGGAAGAGCAGATTGAGAGATCGATGCAAGAAAGAGTGTGAGTCCGAGGATCAAAATGGGTGTGAGTACCTGTATTTAAAACATGGAGGGGGTGGGTGGCAAGAAAAGCCTCTAACTGAATGTCACGGGAATCACAGTGAGACCCCCCCCCAGAGGAAATGGTGGGCATTAAAATAACCAAGTAACAGAATCGGTGGCAGTAATGACGAAACAAGAAAGGCAATATCCGGAATAGATAATGCCCGAGAAGGAGAGAGATATAAAGAACAGAGCGTATACCACCTATGCAAGTGGATACGGGCTGCTGTGTAATGCAGCGAAGTACGAACAAATAGCTGATGGTACGGAATATCAGTGCATAGAAGAAGGGCACTTTCATTAAAGGTCCCATCAGGAAATGGATCTGAAGAATACAATAAATTATAGCCTGAGATGGGAGAGATAACAGCAGAGTGTAATTTTGGTTCCTGTAAGCAACCACCAACAGGGGAAAACTGGGAGAGTAACATCTGAAGTTCACCCCGATTACCCCTGAGGCCGCGTATATTCCACTGTAAATAGGCAATGATTGGCAATGATAAAGATACCTGAAATCCGCAGGTAAGGGTTCCTACGGACTAGAGGGGTTAGAAAAGTCCACATGCAGAGGCAGTGGAAAACGTTCAAGCAGTGAAGGAACGGTGTGCTGTGAAGAAAGGAGTTGCACAGATGGAGCAGAGGAGAGAGAAGGAGCGGAGGGTAGATCAGTGTCCATTGATGGTTTGGTCTCTGCAATATATTCAGAGATTGCTTCAAGTGTTTCGGAATTCAGAGACGTCGTATGGGAGACAATATTGGAAATGGTAGGGGGAGGATGAGTAAAGATTGGAACTGTATTGGACTCTACCAAGGTAGGGGGGGGGCGAAAGGGTGGAGGGAACTGGAGAAGCATGGAAGGGGACAGAAGAGGCAGAAACCTGGGAGGTGGCAGAAGAGGAAGAAACTTGGGAGGGAACAGGGGAGGAAGGTACACTACGAGGAGGAGGGTGAACCTCTACACTTGTAACAGAGCCAGTGAGAGGGGGAGAACCAGGTACAGAGACAGGGAAGGTAAAATGAGGAGGTGGAAGATGGGTAGGAGGTGTTAACAGACCTTTTTTTGACTTTTGAGAAGTAGAGGGACGATTGGGAGGTGTCATACGAGATCTCGTCACTACTGAGGCTTGTGAGAGAGAACACGAAGAAGCGAGATCAGACTGAGGAGTTGAAGTAGGGACGTCTGAGCCGAGGACAGCAAAAGAATTAGATGCAGGAGTGACTATGGGAGAGGTAACCACAGAGGTGGGTGCAGAAGATGGGATACCAGAAGTGGGGGGACGTTTTGAAACACGGGAATAAGAAACACGAGGTAGTCTCCCTTGAAGGCGGAGATGAGAAACTGCCATGGCATAAGGGAGACCTTCTGCGTCTTTGAGGTAACGGATTTCCCGCTCGTTTAAGTAGACTTGACAATGGTCAAATAGTGTTAGCACATTGGTTTTGTGTAATTTATTAGATAACTCAACTCGAGCTATCGGGAGAGCAGTTGATTTAAACTTATCTCTCACAAAAAAGATTTAGGAGTTCTGGTTAGCAGTAATCTGAAACCAAGACAACAGTGCATAAGTGTTCGCAATAAAGCTAATAGAATCCTTGGCTTCATATCAAGAAGCATAAATAATAGGAGTCCTCAGGTTGTTCTTCAACTCTATACATCCTTGGTTAGGCCTCATTTAGATTATGCTGCACAGTTTTGGTCACCTTATTACAGAATGGATATAAATTCTCTGGAAAATGTACAAAGGAGGATGACAAAGTTGATCCCATGTATCAGAAACCTTCCCTATGAGGATAGACTAAGGGCCCTGAATCTGCACTCTCTACAAAGACGTAGAATTAGGGAAGATATGATTGAGGTGTATAAATGGAAGACAGGAATAAATAAAGGGGATGTAAATAGTGTGCTGAAAATATCTAGCCTAGACAGGACTCGCAGCAATGGTTTTAAGTTGGAAAAATTCAGATTCAGGAAGGATATAGGAAAGTATATATTTTTATATATTATCACACCGGCCGATTCCCACCAAGGCAGGGTGGCCCGAAAAAGAAAAACTTTCACCATCATTCACTCCATCACTGTCTTGCCAGAAGGGTGCTTTACACTACAGTTTTTAAACTGCAACATTAACACCCCTCCTTCAGAGTGCAGGCACTGTACTTCCCATCTCCAGGACTCAAGTCCGGCCTGCCGGTTTCCCTGAATCCCTTCATAAATGTTACTTTGCTCACACTCCAACAGCACGTCAAGTATTAAAAACCATTTGTCTCCATTCACTCCTATCAAACACGCTCACGCATGCCTGCTGGAAGTCCAAGCCCCTCGCACACAAAACCTCCTTTACCCCCTCCCTCCAACCCTTCCTAGGCCGACCCCTACCCCGCCTTCCTTCCACTACAGACTGATACACTCTTGAAGTCATTCTGTTTCGCTCCATTCTCTCTACATGTCCGAACCACCTCAACAACCCTTCCTCAGCCCTCTGGACAACAGTTTTGGTAATCCCGCACCTCCTCCTAACTTCCAAACTACGAATTCTCTGCATTATATTCACACCACACATTGCCCTCAGACATGACATCTCCACTGCCTCCAGCCTTCTCCTCGCTGCAACATTCATCACCCACGCTTCACACCCATATAAGAGCGTTGGTAAAACTATACTCTCATACATTCCCCTCTTTGCCTCCAAGGACAAAGTTCTTTGTCTCCACAGACTCCTAAGTGCACCACTCACTCTTTTTCCCTCATCAATTCTATGATTCACCTCATCTTTCATAGACCCATCCGCTGACACGTCCACTCCCAAATATCTGAATACGTTCACCTCCTCCATACTCTCTCCCTCCAATCTGATATTCAATCTTTCATCACCTAATCTTTTTGTTATCCTCATAACCTTACTCTTTCCTGTATTCACCTTTAATTTCCTTCTTTTGCACACCCTACCAAATTCATCCACCAATCTCTGCAACTTCTCTTCAGAATCTCCCAAGAGCACAGTGTCATCAGCAAAGAGCAGCTGTGACAACTCCCACTTTGTGTGTGATTCTTTATCTTTTAACTCCACGCCTCTTGCCAAGACCCTCGCATTTACTTCTCTTACAACCCCATCTATAAATATATTAAACAACCACGGTGACATCACACATCCTTGTCTAAGGCCTACTTTTACTGGGAAAAAATTTCCCTCTTTCCTACATACTCTAACTTGAGCCTCACTATCCTCGTAAAAACTCTTCACTGCTTTCAGTAACCTACCTCCTACACCATACACTTGCAACATCTGCCACATTGCCCCCCTATCCACCCTGTCATACGCCTTTTCCAAATCCATAAATGCCACAAACACCTCTTTAGCCTTATCCAAATACTGTTCACTTATATGTTTCACTGTAAACACCTGGTCCACACACCCCCTACCTTTCCTAAAGCCTCCTTGTTCATCTGCTATCCTATTCTCCGTCTTACTCTTAATTCTTTCAATTATAACTCTACCATACACTTTACCAGGTACACTCAACAGACTTATCCCCCTATAATTTTTGCACTCTCTTTTATCCCCTTTGCCTTTATACAAAGGAACTATGCATGCTCTCTGCCAATCCCTAGGTACCTTACCCTCTTCCATACATTTATTAAATAATTGCACCAACCACTCCAAAACTATATCCCCACCTGCTTTTAACATTTCTATCTTTATCCCATCAATCCCGGCTGCCTTACCCCCTTTCATTTTACCTACTGCCTCACGAACTTCCCCCACACTCACAACTGGCTCTTCCTCACTCCTACAAGATGTTATTCCTCCTTGCCCTATACACGAAATCACAGCTTGGTTTGGTAATAGAGTTGTGGATGAGTGGAACAAACTCCCAAGTACCGTTATAGAGGCCAGAACGTTGTGTAGCTTTAAAAATAGGTTGGATAAATACATGAGTGGATGTGGGTGGGTGTGAGTTAGACCTGATAGCTTGTGCTACCAGGTCGGTTGCCGTGTTCCTCCCTTAAGTCAATGTGACCTGACCTGACTAGGTTGGGTGCATTGGCTTAAGCCGGTAGGAGACTTGGACCTGCCTCGCATGGGCCAGTAGGCCTTCTGCAGTGTTCCTTCGTTCTTATGTTCTTATGTTCTTATTTAATGCTGTTGCTTGTTGACTTCCTGATTCTGTGGAAGTCTTCTGCTGTTCAGCAAAAGTATTTGGGCATAATGCTGTATGATGCATACCCTTGCATTTAAAACACTTTTTCAGTGAGCATTTTCCTCTCTTGTGTTCACCTAAACACTTGATGCATCTTTTCAGCTGATGAACACGTTGTTTACGTGCCTCCATTGATGTGTATTGAATACAATACTGTGCCCAATATGTTCCATCACAAAGTACACATTTTGGAGTATGTTTATATATGACAGTCTGTTTACTGTGTTGTATTCACAGCTTGATAAGTGCCTATATGGGATTTCCCATTCTGTGGTTTAGTGGGAGTAGTTATACTCTTTTTATACTGAGTTGAAGGTTTATTATCCACGGGATTTGTGGATTTTTCATCTTGTCTCGTTGCTTGCATGCATGAAACTATTGTTTGTAAACCATTGCTAATTTCCTCACAAGTGAAATAGCGTTTATTGAACATAATATTTAATCGTTCAATAGTTTGTGGTGACAACTTATCCTGTACAATACCACTGATAAACCAATCACATTGTCTTAGGTCATATTTAGCATCTAGAGATCTGAGACTATTGTCTAATGTAATTCTAAATGCCTGTAAGTCTGAAAAACAATGTTTGGGTGGCTTCAAGCTTGATATTAAGACTGCATGTCTAACTCTGGCCTTGTCAGCATCAAAGTAATTGTCTGCTAAGACACGTAAGGCTATTTGATAATTGCCTTTAAGCACCGGAAATGACTTAATCAGTTCATAGGGTTCTCCCTTCACAAGACATTTAAGGTAATTGAACTAAGCAATCTCATCTATGTCAGTTCGTGAATTTACTATGGATTGAAAACCACTAATGAATTCTTCATAATTATGACCTTGGAAAATAGGTAATGACAATGTAGGTAAGCTTGGTAATGGTACACTTCTTGTTGTTACAGGTGTAACAGGTGTTTGACCATTAGTTACAGTAGGTCTCTGTGACAGAGTTTTGCGGCAGATAGCCTGTACTCCTGTCCACCTTAATTGTTGATTACTAAAAGTATCCAAAACATTTTTAATTTCATCCTCAGATGGGTCTGATTCAAGAAATTTATTTTCATAATGTGTATAGTCTGAATTAATTATTTCCAGACGTTGTGTAAGTAATTCAAATTTGACCTCAAGATCATCAAAATTTATGTTTGTATCTTGAGTTAATCATATACAGACTAAAATTAGATTTTCTAATTGTGTAATCTTAGTCTGTAAAGACTGAAACTGAGTTTTCAAACAAGCCATTTTAATGGTATATTGAAAATTCTATCACCACACTTACAGTGTTTAAAAAACACTGTACTGCTATAAACAGCTGAGTTTTGTTATGCTTAAGTCAGCAATAATCAGTCAGACACTACTGACCCACTAAGCTTAACCTCAGGGTCAATGACCATGAAGGGTATAGAGTACATATGGCTGGTGTTTATGGCTTGAGTTTGCCGTGTCAGCCTGACCACGATGATTAATCATAAGTAACGTTATACACTTCATTCACTATACACTATAAATGTCATTGTATAACTGCAAATCACAAATGAATATTACTTACACAAATAAATTTTACTGTTAATATGTATTTGAAAGCTTACACTATATATATAAGTTCCTTTAATATAACAGGTATATCTATAAGAAACAAACTTTAACACAATCTTGTCTCTTAATTTCTGTTTATAAACATTTTAAACACTATGTGTATATACACTCAGACAAACCGAACATCATTTGGGTTGTTGTTGTATTAGTCAGCGCTTATTCGAGCTTGGAGCAGTGGATGCCGGGTGCCATCCCCCGTTTTCTTGTTGGGTGAGCCACCCAGCTCCCGTTTTCTTTGGGTGAACAGTGGGTGAGTGCCCATTTTCTTTTGGCTGCCCATTCTCTGTGATTGAGTCTGGAGGAACTCATTTATACTGATTTATATTGTAAAACACTAGTTTTACAGCTTTTTTCGAAGGACCTTGGCTCGTAGGTTATTTGTACACTGTAGTACAACATATTTGGACCACAGTGTGGCCTTTATCTGGTTCGAAGGACCAAAATGTTGAAAAATGGCATTACCAGCTAAGTTTAAAGGGAAACTTAACTTAGAAAGACAGCTCATCGCCTACACAGCTGCCCCTGCAGACGAGGTCTTGAGAAGCTGTCAAAGTCATCTCTCAACGGGCTGTAAAGAGTTATAATTTGTAAGATTATAAATTACCCCTAGGGGGTGTTATGTCAGCATATTTCATTCACTGATGGCTGACAAACTTACTTGTGTGGACTCAATGGTCCACATTTCACCGGGGTTTATGATAAGTGACTAACTCACGACTTTATACTCAACTGCGCAGTCAATAGTAGTACATCACGAGTTAGAACACTTACCTGGGTATATGTATCTGACCCGTAATTATGCCCGGATATCCGTTGAGTTGATTGAAGAATAGTGTTCTTTGAAGAATGTCGCACTACACTCTGTTGGATCGCAACACTCGTTGTTACACTGTTCATCAATAATTGTTCACACAATATCACTAAGAAGTTGATCACACTTCTCTGTAAGTGTTTATCATGGTTTGTGAGACACTTTGTTCACACTAACGCACAGATCGTTCTTTGTTGGTTATCCTGGCGTCAGTGTCACTCTCAGTAGAGTCAAAAGTAATCTGAAGACGCCACAGCATCCCACGCCGTCACTGCCCCCAGCACAAAGGAAAAGCTGACCTAGTACCTTTGCTTCCTTGCCACTTCCTTGATGAAGCAAAGCAGAATGTTTGTTTCCTGCTGTCTTAAGCATAGACAACAATGTACACTATCTTTACTATGGTAATAAAGTGGGAGCAGGATTTTTCTTAATTGTCCTAAGGTAAGAGATGTACCGTCTCTTATTAAACTACACTCTGCAACACTGGTGCAAGGAGCAGCGATTGCTTGACCATGTCGCATACTCGTACTGCATCTGCGATCAATTACTCACTGTAGCAGCAAACAAGATATTTGCCCCTTCTGAGAGGGCTGGGCCCCTCAGGGCTGAAAGGGGCTGAAGGGGCTGAAGGGGGCTGAAGGGGGGCTGATACCCCCCTCCTGGAGAAAATTTCTCCACAATTATTAAGTAAGAAATACTTTACTAGACAGCAACACTCGAAACTGAGTGATGGGAAACAGGGAAAGTGCACACATGTACACACAGATCATACATCGTGTGTACACACTACTCGCGCACACACTCACGCACACATAACCGTTAGATGGGAGACATCCTACAATTATAAGTAAATACACACTCACAATCCTTTATCCACATCGGTCATGGACCGGTCCGCGGGTCTTTGACCGCCAAAATCCTCTCCAAGTATACTCCACCAGGTACACCCTCACACACACACACACTCACACTCCCTCATGTACCCCTCATACACATTCACATCACTCCCTTTTCACATATTCTCTCTCTCATACTAATACATTATCGCACGTACTAATTAACACACAGTAACAGGAGGCCAAGACAGGGATGTGATGGGTTGATACTATAGCTGAGGTGACCAGAAGGGTCCATATAGGTAAGGCAAAAGATACTAGTTGTGGGTGATTTCAATCACAAGATGATTCACTGGGAAAACCTGGAGCCACATGGGGCACCGTAAACGTGGAGGACTAAGATGACGGAGGTGGTACTGGAAAACCTTATACATCAACATCTTTAGGACACTACTAGAGAGAGAAGAGGATGAACCAATAAGGCTGGATCTCCTATTCACCTTGTGTAGTTCAGAGACTGAGGACATTTCAAATGAAAAGACCCTCAGAGCTAGTGATTACTTGTTGTGAGCTTCGAATACATAGTAGAGTTACAAGTGGAGAGCGAAGCAGTACTGGTAGGACGGGAGAAGCCAAAACACAGAAGAGAGGCCTACATAGGCATGGAAAATTTCCTGCATGTGGTTCAGTGGGAATGAGAACTGGTGGGAAATTCAATAAATGAATTGATGGAATATGTGACAACAAAATGCAAGGCGGCAGAGAAGAGGAGCGTACCCAAGGGCAACAGAAACAATGGGAAGATCAGAATGAACTCTTAGGTGCACTAGAGCATGGAAAATGCATAGAAGACCAAGGACCTATCAAAATACGGAGTAGAGCCAGAAACAAATATGCATGGATAAAGAGAGAGAGAGAGGCCAATTGGCAATATGAGAATGTCACCATCGAAAGGAAGATCAGACCTGAAGCTGATTTACAGCCACATCAGGAGGAAAACAACAGTCAAGGACCAGGTAATCAGGGTTCCAAGAAACCGGGATGTTAGGGTACACCAAGTACTGGACACACTACCTTCAGCCGAGGAGGAGGTGAGAAGTCAGTTACCTTAGAGAACTACATACCTGAACGACGGTGGGACCGGACAACATCTCTCCATGGGTCCTGAAAGAAGCAGAGGCATTGTGCGTGTCAGTAACAACAATCTTCAATGCATCTATCGTGATTTGGCAACTACCTAAGATGTGGAAGACAACATATATATATATATATATATATATATATATATATATATATATATATATATATATATATATATATATATATATATATATATATATATATCCCAGTTTTCAAGAAAGGAGACACACAGGCAACGCTGAACTGCAGATCAGTGTCACTGACATACATAGTATGCAAAGTCATGGAGAAAATTATCAGAAGAGTGGTGGAGCACCTAGTATGAAATGAGCTTATACACGATTAGCAGCACGGTTTCAGGAGAAGAAATCCTGTGTCACAAACCTACTGGAGTTTTACGATAAGGTTACAAAGGAAAGACAGGAGATGGAGGGGATGGGTAGATTGCATTTTCATGGACTGTAAGAAGGTTTTCGACACAGCTCTGCACAAGAGATTAGTGCAAAAGCTAGAGGAGCAGGCGCTAACAACAGGAAATACACTGCAGTGGATCAGGGAATACCTGACAACAAGGAAACGAGTGATGGTATGTGACGAGGTGTCAGAGTGGGTGCAAGTGACGATCAGGATTCCACAAGGGTAAGTCCTAGGGCCGTTGCTGTTTCTGGTATACGTGAATGACGTGAAGGAAGGGATAGATTCAGAAGTGTTCCAGTTTGCAGACGATGTGAAGCTAATGAGAATTTAAGCGGACGAGGATCAAGTAGTACACGTATAACCCGCACATTGGAGAGAGAGGAGCTTACGACGATGCTTCGATCCGACTTGGACCATTTGTAAATGGTCCAAGTCAGACCGAAACGTCGTCGTAAGCTTCTGTCTCCTATGGGCAGGTTATGTGTGTATTGTTCCAGTCACTTTATTGTGCCTTTTTGTACTTAAGGACAAGTAGGACTACAAAGTGATCTGGACAGGCTGCAATCCTGGTACGATAGTTGGCTCCTGGAATCTAACCCCACCAAGTGCAAAGTCATCAAGAGTGGGGAAGGTCAAAGAAGACTGCAGACGGATTACACGTTAGTGGGCCAAAGGCTGCAAACGTCATTCAAGGAAAAGGACCTTAAGATCAGTATCATACCGAGCACATCTCCTGAGGACCACTTCAACCAAGTAACTGCAGTATTTTGGCGCCTGACACACTTAAGAATACCATTTCGACGCCTGATTAAGGAGTCATTAAAGACACTGTACACTGTGTACTGTGCAGCACCAATCTGGCACCCATACTTTGTCAAGCACGCTAAGAAATTAGATAAAGTGCAAAAGTCTGCAACAAGACTATTCCTGGAGCTAAGTATATCCTACGAGGAGAGTTTAAGGGAGATCAACCTGTCGATGAGGGCAGGAGGAATAGGTAGGACATGATAACAACATATAAAATACTGAGAGGAACTGACAAGGATATTTGAAAGTATTTATTCTCTCAGAGTCAGTGGAGTTGCTAGGGTTGATGTCGCCCGGGGTGGCATCTTTGGTGTCACCCCTATAAAATCCAAGGGCGGGGGGATGGGGGAAGTAAACTCTAGTTACGTCACTACTGCATGACCAGTGACTAATGTTTAGCAATGAGAAGGTTTAGGGGCCATAAACCGAACAGGAGAATACTTCTTAACTTTATTATTCATAAAATATATAAGCAAATACCACACTGAGTACAGGCAACAGATCTTACTTTTATTTATCTTCAACAATGCTACAAAAAATTTGAAAAATAAAGAAAAACATTGCAATATCAGAGAAACACTAGTTCCAATTTGACTTTAAAGTACAAGTAACATCTCAGTGAAACTGATCTTACATTTCCTTGCCTTCAATCCTGCAGAATCATCTATCACATCATCAGAATCAATGATTTTCCCAATATAGGCCTATTTGTACTTTGTAATCATATAATAGGCTATATAGAAACGAAGGATTTTTCTCTTACGTTGGTGCAGCACTGTTTTGGGAATTAGTATCACCTTCTTTAGAAGCTCTGTGGTGTCACCCCCTAAAATTTAGGGGGTGACACCATTTAAGGCCTAAATGGTGTCACCTGGGGCGCACCCCCCCCCGGCCCCCCTTACGACGCCAGTGCATAGAGTTGTCAGGAAGTTGAACAATCATAGTGATTATGTGGGGACAGGATCCATATATAGCTTTAAGAAAAGGTACGATAAAGCGCTGGGAGCAGGGAGGGAGTGGACCTAGCAGCGACCAGCGAAGAGGTGGAGACAGGAGCTGTGACTCGACCCCCGCAGCCACAACTAGGCGAGTACAACTGAGTACACACTGCTCGTGGTGCAGGGAGAGTGACCTAGTAACGACCAGTGAAGAGGCGGGCCCAGGAGCTATGACCCGACCCCAGCAACCACAACTAGGCGAGTACAACTGAGTACACACTGCTCGTGGTGCAGGGAGAGTGACCTAGCAACGACCAGTGAAGAGGCGGGCCCAGGAGCTATGACCCGACCCCAGCAACCACAACTAGGCGAGTACAACTGAGTACACACTGCTCGTGGTGCAGGGAGAGTGACCTAGCAACGACCAGTGAAGAGGCGGGCCCAGGAGCTATGAACCGACCCCAGCAACCACAACTAGGCGAGTACAACTAAGTGAGCACACACAGCACCATTAAGTAATAGTGGTTAAAGGTAACGCAATTACCACCACAATTGACATCTCACACCTACCAACATATTCCACTTCAATACATCACCTTTGAAAATATTTTTCAGAGGAAAAGTGAGAAGAAATATCGTGGTGCGTAGTGGAAAAGTAATAGCGTTATCCATAAAGGAATTAAGGTAGTGGGGAGGGTAGCCATTGATGGTGTTATCACATTCCACCCTCACAGTGATAGCGTAAACATGTTTATTCCCACGCGGAGGATGGACGTCCATGCTAGACACGAAATCTATTGATTAACAATTTTTGAGGAGAAGAACGTCCAAGAGAAAGCTATCTGAGGGGAATATCTGCCAGGAAAAATTTAAGTTTATATGTATGCAAGGGCAGGGACTGCCACAGGTAACCGGGCCAGGAGAAACATTTATTGCAAGATAAGATTTCTTGTGGACTCTTTGTAAAAGTCTGCATTTATAACCTGATAAACTAGGGATTACCAGGTGGTAGCCCTGTACCATGGTAATGGTAGCTCCAACTCTACACTCATATCTTGATGGTGGTAATACTACGCCTTTAAATATTTAACAGTATGGTGATATCCCCACACCTCGGTCCCTGTACCATGATGATGACAACCCCATACTTTTACGTATATCTTATTATGGTGACACTCCCTCACTTCCACACTTGCATCATGATGGTGACACTCCCTCACTTCCACACCTGCATCATGATGGTGACACTCCCTCACTTCCACACCTGCATCATGATGGTGACACTCCCTCACTTCCACACCTGCATCATGATGGTGACACTCCCTCACTTCCACACCTGCATCATGATGGTGACACTCCCTCACTTCCACACCTGCATCATGATGGTGACACTCCCTCACTTCCACACCTGCATCATGATGGTGACACTCCCTCACTTCCACACCTGCATCATGATGGTGACACTCCCTCACTTCCACACTTGCATCATGATGGTGACACTCCCTCACTTCCACACCTGCATCATGATGGTAACACTCCCTCACTTCCACACCTGCATCATGATGGTGACACTCCCTCACTTCCACACTTGCATCATGATGGTAACACTCCCTCACTTCCACACCTGCATCATGATGGTGACACTCCCTCACTTCCACACCTGCATCATGATGGCGACATTCCCTCACTTCCACACCTGCATCATGATGGTGACACTCCCTCACTTCCATACCTGCATCATGATGGCGACATTCCCTCACTTCCATACCTGCATCATGATGGCGACATTCCCTCACTTCCACACCTGCATCATGATGGTTACAACTCCATTCCTTCACACCTGCACCATGATGGTTACCTTTGCACCATGACAATGACAACCCTCACTCCTCCACACCTGCAACATGATAGTGGCGACCTCATTCGGCCACACCTGCACCATGACTGTGACATCCCTGTACCTCTACGACAGCACCATGAATGTAACCCACACCTGCACTATGTTACAACTCCACACCTGCACTATGTTACAACCCCACACCTGCACTATGTTACAACCCCACACCTGCACTATGTTACAACCCCACACTTGCACTATGTTACAACCCCACACCTGCACTATGTTACAACCCCACACCTGCACTATGTTACAACCCCACACCTGCATTATGTTACAACCCCACACCTGCACTATGTTACAACCCCACACCTGCACTATGTTACAACCTCACACCTGCACTATGTTACAACCCCACACCTGCATTATGTTACAACCCCACACCTGCACTATGTTACAACCCCACACCTGCATTATGTTACAACCCCACACCTGCATTATGTTACAACCCCACACCTGCATTATGTTACAACCCCACACCTGCACTATGTTACAACCCCACACCTGCATTATGTTACAACCCCACACCTGCACTATGTTACAACCCCACACCTGCATTATGTTACAACCCCACACCTGCATTATGTTACAACCCCACACCTGCATTATGTTACAACCCCACACCTGCATTATGTTACAACCCCACACCTGCACTATGTTACAACCCCACACCTCCACATTTCTACTATAATTACGTATTCATACGTAATGGATTCCACAATCCGATTCACAATGACAGACCTCTGTGTAGGCCGTAATAAGAGTGTTTCCACAATATTGTTTTACCACTAAGAATAAAGCTGAATACTTAATAAACCCTCAGGCCTAGAAATATTTTTCCCCTACATCCAGTTATTTTCTTACTACTAATACCTAGTAATATTCTTTCCCCGGAGAGGTGAAAATATTTAACCTATCAGTTGACGTAAAAATGGGTTTTTTTTACACTAGGGAAGATGTATATTTACAGAAAGAATTAAATAGTGCTCTTTACTAAACAAATCCAAGTGTTCTCCCTTATATCTCCTACATTTAGAGAGCATTGTGTCTTTATAGTTTACAATGATCGAATAAATACTTTATTCATTATGTACACTATGAAGGTATATACATAGTATGTATGCAGTCTATAAGATCCCAGGATCCAAATAACCACAGCACCCTAAATATCTAATCCAAGAAAGACATAATGTCGTGAAACAATAGTTACACACAAAGGTCCTAAAACCAAAGCAGAGCCCCTTTGGAATGCTAGTTCCTGTAATTCCATGTTACCCAGCAGTGACACTACACATAGAGCCAACAATTTCCCGAAACTTATGAGATGCTGCCATGGTTCAACGATTATTACAGAACCATTGTTCACTCACATGTAAATGTATAGTTTAATGTTTTATGCAATAATGAATAATACCACAGATATGATGCAAGTGGGAAGGACACACCCTATACAGGCTCAACCAATAGAGAAAAGCATAGGAAAAAAAAACTAAAATATAAATTGCATCTTTAAGCCTGGCTATTTGTCACAGCCTCACCTCCCTCAACCACACACACACATATGTATATATATATATATATATATATATATATATATATATATATATATATATATATATATATATATATATATATATATATATATGTATGTATATATATAATATATATATACATAATCTATATATATATATATATATATATATATATATATATATATATATATATATATATATATATTATAGTATATATGGGTAGAATGAAAGGGGGTAAGGCAGCTGGGATTGACGGGATAAAGATAGAAATGTTAAAAGCAGGTGGGGATATTGTTTTGGAGTGGTTGGTGCTATTATTTAATAACTATATGGAAGAGCGTAATGTAGCTAGTGATTGGCAGAGAGCATGCATAGTTCCTTCGTATAAAGGCAAAATGGACAAAAGAGAGTGCAAAATTTATAGGGGAATAAGTCTGTTTAGTATACCTGGTAAACTGTAGAGTAGAGTTATTATTGAATGAATTAAGAGTAAGACAGAGCAGGATAACAGATGAACAAGGAGGCTTTAGGAAAGGTAGGGGGTGAAACATATAGGTGAACGGTAGGGGGTGAAACATATAGGTGAACAGTATTTAGAAAGGGCTAGAGAGGTTTTTGTGGCATTTATGGATTTGGAAAAGGCGTATGACAGGGTGGATAGGGGGGCAATATTGCAGATGTTCCAGGTGTGTGGTATAGGAGGTAGGTTACCGAGAGCAGTGAAGAGTTTTTATGAGGATAGTGAGGCTCAGGATAGAATATGTAGGAAAGAGGGAGATTATTTCCCAGTAAAAGTAGACCATAGATAAGAATGTGTGATATCACAATGGTCAGTATATTTGAAGATGGGGTTGTAAGAGAAGTAGATGCGAGGGTTTTGGCAAGAGGCATGGAGTTAAAAGATAAAGAACCAAACACAAAGTGAGAGTTGTCACAGTTGCTTTTTGCTGATGACACTGTGCTCTTGGGAGATTCTGAAGAGAAGTTGCAGAGATTGGTGGATGAATTTGGTAGGGTATGTAAAAGAAGAAAATTAAAAGTTAATATAGGGAAGAGTAAGGTTATGAGGATGACAAAAAGATTAGGTGACGAAAGACTGTATATCAGATTGGATGGAAAGAGTATGGAGAAGGTGAATGCATTCAGATATTTGGGAGTGGACATGTTGGCAGATGGGTCTATGAAAGATGAGGTGAATCATAGAATTGATGAAGGAAAAAGGGTGAGCGGTGCACTTAGGAGTCTGTGGAGACGAATAACTTTGTCCTTGGAAGTAAAGAGGGGAATGTATGAGAGTATAGTTATACCAATGCTCATATAGGTGTGAAGGATGGGTGATGAATGTTGCGGCGAAGAGAAGGCTGGAGGCAGTGGAGATGTCATGTCTGAGGGCAATGTGTGGTGTGAACATAATGCAGAGAATTCGTAGTTTGGAAGTTAGGAGGAGGTGCGGGATTACCAAAACTGTTGTCCAGAGGGCTGAGGAAGGGTTGCTGATTCAGACATACAGAGAGAATGGAACGAAACAGAATGACTTCGAGAGTGTATAAATCTGTAGTGGAGGGAAGGTGGGGTAGGGGTCGGCCTAGGAAAGGTTGGAGGGAGGAGTGTAAAGGAGGTTTTGTGTGTGAGGGGCTTGGACTTCCAGCAAGCATGCATGAGCGTATCTGATAAGAGTGAATGGAGACAAATGGCTTTTAATACTTGATGTGCTGTTAGAGTGTGAGCAAATAACATTTATGAAGGGATTCAGGGAAACCGGCAGGTGGGACTTGAGTCCTGGAGATGGGTGTTAATGTTGTAGTTTTATAAACTGTAGTGTAAAGTAACCTTCTGGCAAGACAGTGATGGAGTGAATGATGATGAAACTTTCTTTTCAGGCCTCCCTGCCTTGGTGGGAACGCCCCTATATAAAACTGTACTGAGATTCATTAATCAATTTATGCCTTTCAAGATGGCTACGAATTGCCTAGGCAAATTATTTGTTCCATAAGGCTTATTGGTCTAAAGTTCGAAGCTAAGGACCTGTCACCTCCCTTGTAAATAGGTATCACATTTGCCATTTTTCACTTGTCGGGCACTATGATAGTTTGTAGTGAGATATTGAAAAGATTAGCCAAAGGTATGCTAAGTTCCTCTTTTTAAAAACCTTGCAAACAGTTCATCAGGGCCTGGGGATTTGTTAGGTTTTAATTTCTCTATTTGTCTAAGGACCATGTCACTAGTTACCCCAATTGTGTATAGTTCATTTTCGTCCTGTTATACATTATTATTTCTGGAATTTCGCTAGTATCTTCCTGAGTAAAAACTGAGAGGAAGTAAGTGTTGAAAAGTTCACACATTTCTTTATCACTAAGTGATCTGACCTGAATTACTCTTAAGTGGGCCTATCTTGTCCCTAATCTTACTTCTGCATACCTAAATAACCCTTTTGGGTTAGTCTTCGAATCCCTTGCGACTTTAGCCTCATAATCCCTTTTCGCTTTTCTTATTCCTTTTTTTTTTTATTTCTCTCTTTGGTTCGCCTGTATTTGCCTCTCTTTTGACCAGTGAGATGTTTTAATCTATTTTTTATGCATTTGAGATCACTTTTGTTAGATCTAATTTCTCTACATGGAACAAAAGTTGTCTGGGCAGCTAGCACTATGATCTGAAACACGTCATATTGGCAACCAACACCACATACCTGACCCATAGTCAGGTCATCCCAATTTAGCCCACCCAGGTAATTTCTCAGTCCCATGAAGTTGGCCAATCAGAAGTCTGGTACAGAGGCTTGATTGCAGTTATCTGGGTAATTGCATGATATATTGAAACTAAATGATTTGTGATCACTTTATTAACTTCAAGATTATTAACTAGTGATTCTCTGTTGGCAAGAACCAAGTCAAGAAGATTGTTTCCTCTAGGTGGTTCTGTCACAAATGTTATAAAAAGCAATCCTGAACCGTATCAAAAAAGTCACTCGACTCAGGTTTTCCTGTTACAAGGTTTCACTCAATTTGTCTAAGGTTAAAATCTCCTATTAACACAACATTTTCATAACTAGATGCCTCATGAATTTCATCTCACAGCAGCCTACTGCACTTCTTATCAAGGTTTGGGGGACTATGAATCACACCCAAAATTAATTTTTCACGACCTTCGAAAAACTGTGGCCAAACTGATTCTGTGTCCGATGTTTCTAGTCTTATATCTTGTCTAACACAACAATTTAAATTATCTCTGACATACATCGCCCCTCCACCACCCTTCCTGTTGACCCTATCAGTGTGGAATAGTTTATAACCCTGTATGTTGCATTCAGAAGGCATTTCTCTATCTTTTAAGTTGAACCAGGTTTCCATTTTAGCAATAATACCTACATTACCTGCACCTGCAAGTAATCTCAGCTCGTCTATCTTATTTCTTAGACTCTTGCTATTTGTATAGTAAACCTTAAGGGAACTAGTCACTCATTCTACTATCTCTCTTTGTTTATTGAACAATTGCTTTGCCTTTACTAGTAACTTCATTTTGAATATTGACTTTAAACATATCATGGGGTATCCTGGTAATATCTGCTGTTTTCAACCCTGGTACTGCAGCCTGATTGTTTCCCACAAACACCCATTCCTTTATAATCTATAAGTTTAAATTCCTAGACAAGTCATCAATAACCCCCTCAATCGAATTGCCTAATGCAACCACTCCAGCCCCAGAGAGATGATCCTTATCCCTTGCATACAAATCACATTTGCCATAGAATTTCTCCCAGTTATCAATGAATGGGATTGCAAGTTCCTTGCAGTATCTGTCCAGCCAGCAATTTATACCAACTGCCCTAGACATTCATTCATTGCCCACTCCCCTGACTGCTTCTATAGCTGACCTGTACATATCCAGCAGCTCCTGTCTCCTGCTCTTCCTGATGTCATTTCCACCAGCACTAAGACAGAAAATGGGCTTGTTCCCATTACCTGACAATTTTATCCAACCTGCTGACTATGTCACCAACACCAGCTCCTGGGAGGCACACCCTCTGTCGGACCTTCCTTATATGTTATATCTTCCACAATCAGAATATTCTTACCCTGATAAGCAGGGGAGTCAGTGGTACCTTTAACCTCACTAACCAATGAAGAACAGAGAATCGATTTTCTACTTTCACATCTTCTCTATTAACCTTCCATATCTTCCTTCTTCCTGAATTGTGAACCACTTGCCACTGAAAGCGGCTGCCACTCTCCAACTCGCTGCTGGTATCCTTTTCCTCCTTACCAGCTCCAGCCATCTCACACTTACTCCCAAACCCATCTAAGTGAAGCTTCAGCCTCCTATTTTCTTCCTGAAGTAGAACCTTCTTCTTCAACACTTTAACCTGAGAATGAAAAACACTGCAGCAAGCCATGATCTCGGTAACATCCCACGCTAATTCCCAGACACCTTAGGACAGGTGACCTCACATGACAACTGACCGCAGTGTACTGTTAAAACGAAGCCTGAAACAAACCTCACTGAACAGAATTTTAAGGAGACAAAGAACCAGCGAGTCATAACAAGGTGTTAGTAGTGAAAAGAGACATAGAAGAGAAACAATATTAGCTCTCTGCTGACAGGTAAAGAGCAGTTAAATTATTATTTATTGAAGGGTGTTTCAGTTAATTTTCAATTAGTATTCGTTTTTAGTTTTCCTGTGCTGTATAATTCTATACATTGTTTTATGAAGTAATTAGTACATTATTAAAATATTATATTGTCCTTTGGCGTTTGGAACGGATTTAATTTAATTTACATTATTCTGGGAAAAATTGCTTAAGTCATCTTCGATTTTGGTTACCGAATCGACATCGGGAACTGGATGTTGTACTCGCTACCCAAGGACACGATGATGTGGATGACTCTAGGTTAATTTCATTCTACTCCCTGTTTGGTGTACTAGTTCAACACTATATTACCCGAGGATTCGAACCCATGTCATTTTGGCCCGCCTCATGGTAAGCGAAAATCACACATGGCGCTCTAACCCACAGGACAATGCAATCTCGGCCAGTCGCAGTGTTGTTATTGATCCAATACCACTCGTTCGTGGTTACAATATATATATATATATATATATATATATATATATATAATATATATATATATATATATATATATACACATGTGCCGAATATGTAAAACTGGTCAATTAGCAAGAACTCATTTAAAATTAAGTCCTTTCTAAAATTTTCTCTTACACGTTTAAAGATATATTTTTTTTCATTAATGTTGATGTAAAAATTTATAATTTTGCACCAAAAGGAACTTAGAAAACTTACCTAACCTTATTATAACAAGCGCAATTTATTTTAGCCTAACCCAACTAAATATATTTTAGATTTGTTTACAATAATTTAATACTAAACAAACACAGTGAAATATAGTTTTTTCGTTAGGTTCAGAATGATTTTGGCGAAATTATTGCATACACAAATTTTCACTTGTCCTATATGGCAAGATAAGCGTTGCTATTTAAGCCAAGATCGCAAGTTCTGCCTATTCGGCACGATATATATATATATATATATATATATATATATATATATATATATATATATATATATATAATATATATATATATATATATATGGAACTGTGCTGTGGGCCCTCACCCTCAGAGAAATGAATTGACCTACTTCAAGGAAAAGTCAAGGTCAACATAAATAACATCCCAGAGCCTACATCTCGATTACTTCGTCTAGCCTGCAGCCCAGAATGCTGCAGGCATTTCTCCTCTGGATAGCAACAGTCTCTGAAAGAGGAAGCTGGCTATTCTGTGAACCTTGGTTTCTGTGATGTGTTTTTCACCCATTATATATATATATATATATATATATATATATATATATATATATATATATATATATATATACATGGGGGAAGGAAGCAGGATGGGTATGAATGGAAATATGGTAAAAGTGTGGGTGGAGATAGAGCAGGTTGAGTAATGAAGGTAGGTGGCCTAACCACTCGGGTGCATTTTAATACGTGTGTATGTGTGTGTGTGTGTGTGTGTGTGTGTGTGTGTGTGTGTGTGTGTGTGTGTGTGTGTGTGTGTGTGTGTGTGTGTGTGTGTGTGTGTGTGTATGTGTGTGTGTATGTGTGTGTGTATGTGTGTGTGTGTGTGTGTGTGTGTGTGTGTGTGTGTGTGTGTATGTGTGTATGTGTGTGTGTGTATGTGTGTATGTGTGTATGTGTGTGTGTGTGTGTGTGTGTGTGTGTGTGTGTGTGTGTGTGTGTGTGTGTGTGTGTGTGTGTGTGTGTGTGTGTGTGTGTGTGTGTAGTGTAGTGTCATTAATGAAATCAATTTCATTGACTGGGATGTAACACTCTACCCATCAGTTTCACACAGTTATAACAAATGTACAACTGCATGAAGCTGAGCTGGCAAGAAGTATACCTTTTGCAATTGCTTTTTTTTCCAGCATAGGCTGCAAATGACGTTCCAAAGCGTTTGATGTAGTTCGAATGTTACCTGGGGATGCTGGTTGGCTCAACTGTTTCAGAGGCGGTGTCCTGTCTTAGGTCTGCAGATATTATATGGTTAGATATAAGAGTTAATAAGTTAAAAGTCAAATCTCCATAAATTGGGGTAGTTTTATCCTCATTGGGCATAAAAGGGTTCAGGTGTTTCCCGTTTATCTATATCTTCTGGGAGGTCACTCAGGATCATTGGTCTCTGGAAATTATCCCTGTGGATGAATAGTCGCACTCTCTGTTGGAGGGTCATTCTTTGGGTTCTGTGGGGAGGTGTGTTGATGTAGTCGGTAGTGTTTGTTGGTTGGGAAGAGTTTTCGCTGTCTGGTATACAGAGTTCTTGCATATTATTTTGTTGTCTCTTCTTTAGTTTATCAAGCCTTACATTTATTGCATCCATCTTCTGTTGGATGTGTATATCTTCCATTCTTATTCTGACTCTCCTCCTGGTTCCTGTGATGAAGCGGAGTGCTCTATTCAGGACTCTTTGTAGCTGTAGCATGTTGGTTTTAGGTGTTAATGGCATGGGGACACAAGGATATTCAAGCAAAGGTCAAATTGTCATTTTGTACAGGTGTTTCTTGATGTGGGAAAGGGCAAAGAAACAAAATAGGAAGATAAAAATAAAAATTGCAATGCACCTGTCCCTTGATTAAACCTGTATAGTTTGCTGTAAGATGTGGAGTAATCTATCTAGTATCCCAAGATTTTGTTCGGATTTTTGATGGAGATACCCCAATTGTCTTCTGTAGTTGTTGCAAAACATCCGATGGATGGTGCTGATGTGTACTTTGTCTGGGTTGGTCGTGATTCTCCATTTCTTCTCCCAGTTTGCTGTTCTTCGTAGTTCCGTATTCAATTTTTCATTACCCTCACACGCTTGTGTTTTCCCGTTACTGGGGTGGATGGCACTATATAACATCAGCAAATTGGGTGATGATAGTATCATTGAACTCGGGTTGAGGGAGTTCGACTACCTCTATCTTGAAGAGTATCGGGCTAAAGCATGAGCCTTGTAGCACAACAGTTATCGGTGTGAAAGGCCCTGTTGACTTGCCGTTAAAGGTAGGGATGATGCTTCTTTCTTATAAGAAGTTACATATGAATCTGAGAAAAGTCCAGTTGTGGTCCGGAAGGTCGGCAAGTTTAAATATGAGTCTGTCGTGCCACAAGCTGTCAAAAGCTTTGTATACATCCCCGGCTGCAATTAGGGCAAGGTTTCCCTGTTTCTTCAGTCTGTCCACAGCATCGAAGATATTGATAGCTTGTTGGGTTCCTCTGTGGGTCCTGATGGCAAAGTTTTTCAGTGAAGAGGTGATTGTACTCCATGTAGTAGTTCAATCTATTGGAAATTATTTTTTCATGGATTTTACCGGTGACTTCAAGTAAGGATATACTGTAGTTCTCCGGTTTATGTTTGTCCTTGTTGGGTTTTGCAATGAAAAATCATCCTTGCTGTTTTAAGTGCAACGGGAATGTGTCCCGAGGCCAAGATGACATTAAAGATATTTACCAGAGATATTTTGCAATTTCGAGGTAAAAACTTTATTCGCTTCACTGTTATACTTGAGAGGCCAGGAGCTTTATTACTCATTCTGCCTATGACTTGACTCATCTCTCTGAGTGTGATTGGTCTTGTAAAGGGGTGATCATCTTCAATGGTAGATGTTTCAATTAATGCTATTGTTTGGAGGTCAGTTCAGTCGTCTGTCCATTCGTTGGCCCACTGGTGATGGTTATTGATGAACCTTCCACTATCATTTTGTGATAGAATTCTCTCCGACACATCACCCTTCAGATTGGCTTGGTCTTGCGGGTCATCTAGTGTGATATCAACTTCCTCATCATCTTCGTCGATGAAGGAATGTTTTAGGTAATAGGGAGTCTTGTGCTTGGCCCCTAGAAGCTGGTGGATCTTGCTTCAGAACTTTTCAGGTTGACTTTTGCATCAAATAGCTTGACAGCTAGATCATCAGAATGACAGTCCATCACTCTAATGATGTAGCTGTCCAGGCCTCTTAGCCAGAACTGACACTATCATTCCAGCAGAGGCTACCGACTGCAATCCAACTGAACGCCTTCCCTCTGCCCAGGAGCTTAAGCAGATCTATTCTTACCACTCCTCAATGCCACATCAATCTTTTCTATTAGAGGCCTGGGGCAGCTAGATAGGTAGAGCGACGGACTGTCAATCTGTAGACCGTGGTTCTCCTCCCCATCATTCTGTTTATTCACTGACATTGTGTTGTTTCTATTTTAACACCTCTCGCTCTGATTTATTTACTTTCATCTGCATGGGGAGGCTAAATGCGAAACGTTCTTCCGTAAACCATATGTGTCGTAAAAGTCAAGTAAAATATCGGGAACAATGGGCTAGTTACCCTTTCTCCTATGTAAATTGCTAGAAATAATAATAAGAAAATCTGTAAGTGTTGATGTTTGAATGTGGTGCAGATGATAAGAGAGCGATGATTGCCAATGTTATGAATGAAAAGAAGCTGGATGATCTGGCTGTAAGTGAAACAAAGCTAAAGAGGGTAGGAGTGTAAGTGGGGAGAAGTAAATGGGATTAGGTCAGCGGCTTTGATAGAGTTAGAGTTGAGGAAGCAGTAGCAATAATGCTAAAATATCCGGTATTGCAGGAATAGAGAGAATATAAATGTATAAATTCAAGGATTATGTGGAGCAAAATTATGGTCAGATGCGAAAAGAGGGTTTGAATAAGTATTCATGCACTCGAGAAGACGGGAGTGTAGTGGAGAGAGATTTTGGGAGATGCTGAGTGAGTGTTTAGGAAATTCTGAGCCGAGAGATAAATTATGGTAGGGGAGCAAAATGCAAAATTGGGAGATGAGTCACGAAATCGTGATGACACGATTGCAAACAAACCATACCACGGGCGGGGATAGAACCCGCGATCAGTGAGTCTCAAAACTCCACACCGTCGCCTTAGCCACTGGACCAGCTAGCCACAATAAGATTCATCTAACTAGGTATATTTCTACACCATAGGAAGGTAAGCATAGGCACCACTGTGACCACAAATGCAAGTTTTTACAGACGAATCTCCAGCTAGCGTGACCGTGGCGAACTCTAGCTCAAGTCCCCTCAAAGCCGTCAACATGACTCCCGAAATCGTCATGACACGATTGCAAACAAACCATACCACGGGCGGGGATAGAACCCGCGATCAGAGAGTCTCAAAACTCCAGACCGTCGCGTTACAGTGGTGCCTATGCTAACCTTCCTATGGTGTAGAAATATACCTAGTTGGATGAATCTTATTGTGGCTAGCTGGTCTAGTGGCTATCGCGACGGTCTGGAGTTTTGAGACTCTCTGATCGCGGGTTCTATCTCCGCCCGTGGTATGGTTTGTGGGAGATGAGATATGACATTGGATGTAATGACGGAAGTCTGTTGGATTATTTATTGGTGGATAAAAGGATGAAAGGTTGACTTCTGAATGTACATGTTTATAGAGAAGATGATGTAGCAAATAACCTTTTAGTTAGAGGAAGATGGGGCAGAAGGGAAACGGCATCAGCAAGTAAGAGAGGTGATAGTTTATAAACTAAAGGACGAAGCAGTTTTGATAAGATATAAGAAATTACTCGTAGAAAGATGGGCAAGTGAGAATATAGGCAATGAGGTTGAAGAT
>NC_091356.1:21801106-21806706 GCF_038502225.1 Cherax quadricarinatus | reverse complement strand
CTGGCAAGACAGTGATGGAACGAATGATGGTGAAAGTTTTTCTTTTTCGGGCCACCCTGCCTTGGTGGGAATCGGCCTGTGTGTTAATAATAATAATAATATATATATATATATATATATATATATATATATATATATATATATATATATATATATATATATATATATATATATATATATATATATATGCAATAAGATCACAGTAAACAGGTGATTTCAGAATATGCAAATATGGTTGTTTTGCATATATATATATATATATATATATATATATATATATATATATATATATATATATATATATATATATATATATATATATATATATATATATATATATATATATATATATATATATATATATATATAACACTGTGACTAACCGTGGGATCGAACCCGTGTTGTTTTAGTCTGCCTCATGGTAAGCAAAAATTCGCAACACAATAACCCACTGGACCATCCAATCCTACAAAGATCACTCGTTCGTGGTTACAATAATATATATATATTGCTTGTGGAGGCTAGTGCATCAAATGGGGAGTAGAGTGGAAATTAGCTCTGCGGCACCTGGAAAATTCATCTTTTACTCAACTTTAAACTTTTAGTGCTCAAGTATTTTCTTCAGTGGAAGCTCTAACTTGATTTTATGTTGTGTAAATTTTAGTGGTAAGTTTTAGTTGTCGTTTACAAAATTACTGGAGAATGTCTCTTCTGGTCAGAAATAGGTGAGTGTTTTGTCTCTATTTTTTATCATGTATTTAATCTATACAATGTACTTTTATTTTCCCATACCATCTGTCTGCCTTTATGACAATTGAAAAGACTGTGTATGCTATGCCTACAGCTAAAATATAACTTTTAAGATTATTTACTTACCCATAACCAGGTCAGTCTTACTAAGGCGAACGTATGGATTTATTTTAGCCTGAGTAAGTCCTGTTTTTTTTTATATTTCTGAGTAGCATTCGATTAGCTTTAACCCGTAAAAGCTCGTAACTTGTTAATACATCGTTTGAGTTGCTACAGTCATGCCGAGCTTGTGTATTTTAGAATATTTGTCTCCCTGGGATAACAAAATAATCCCGCTTCAGTTTACCTTCAAATCTGGTATTTCTTAGTGGAAGGTGTTTGAATTAGATTGTGGCTGTGTGTCTAAAGTTCACACTTTTTATTTAAGATTTAGGGAAGCTTCATTGTAATGATTCACGAATGCCTCTTCTGATTCACTTCCAATATTCAGCTCTATTTAACCGCATTACGAACTTGTGCGACACTGCACCATTAATGACATTCGTGAGCATTGAAGCGCAGAGGAATGGCATCATGCAATACGGGAATAATTTTCTCGGATTGCGCAGCCACCAAAACACATACATTTATTAATTTTATTAATTATGTAGGCAAGTGAAGACATTTTTTTACACAAGTATATAAACATTTTCTACATGTAGGTGTGTGGCAATATTAGGTATGTAGGTGTATAAACATTTAAATCCCACACGGACAGAAGATAAAATCCGGGCTGTACTTCAGCCTCCTTTGCTGAAGAGTTTCTCTCACAGAAGCAGAGACATACAGAACTTTTCTCCTCTTTTATGTCCATGTGAGATTCACTTGTTCACTGATATTTATTGACGACACTTTCATCACAATCTGTTGGAGTATGTAACTTAATATTGTGTGGGCTTGCAGAGAATATTAAGCTGAGGTGAGCATGGGTAAGTAACATGATATACTCGTAGAGCTATCGGATGTGTAACATGATAATATCTTGGTATACAGAGCTGAAGTATACACGGGGGGATCGGCCAAACCAGTGAGGGTCTTGGAAGGAATGTCTCCTGTTTTCTCCTTGGAGGGACTTGCCCCTGGAGGAGACTACGTAGTTACCTTAACTGCCATCAACCGCAAGGGCGCCTCTCCCCCCGTCTCCCTGGAAGCATTCACCCTTAAAGTAGCAGAGAACAGGATGAGTAAGTATTACAACAGCGTTGTTTGACGTCTATGAAACCTGAAGCCTTATCTAATACCAGTCTGATAGGGACCCATATATGGTAGGGAACCATATATGGATATTTTCCTAAAGCCGACTAATTATTCCGCTTCCCTAACACCCCATTTAAAAAAAAAAAGTGAGTTTAGCCTATAGGGTCTTTTATGTAGAATAAGCCTAATGATTTTTTTAGGCTAAATCCTTAAATAAAGAAAACATTTCTCATCAACCTTAAGAAATATTACATAATTTTAAAGAGATATATGATATATTTAGTAAAATTTGGCTTTGAAAATTACCATAGGTTAGGGTAGATTAGTTGAGATTTCTAAGTTAGGTTAGCTCAAAAAATATAAAAGGCTTTGGAATTAGATGGCTATAATTAGATGGCATCAAGCAGACCAGTGTCAGGTGCCAGAAAGATAAAGGTAACATATTATAACAGTAGCAGCAGAAGAATATATAATCCCATCGACATTAAATATTTAGTAACGACCTATTGACTTTAGTGACACGACAAATACCACCAACATGAAGTCAGACATTTTTTCATATCATTATAAAAGATTTTAATATGTGGAAATTAAAAGAAATGTTTGATATTGTCACGAAGCTGTGGTACCCTAAGGAATTTGTAGAGTCAATGTTGCTGGCAGCTAGGAAAACTTATCATAGAACTGAACCTAAGATAACACCTCAGATCAAGAATGTGCTGGTTCTCCCGAACAATAAGAAATTTTATTTGTCCTTTCGAATGTCCTAAACAGTTTGAACAAAAAAGTACTTTTTAAGAATTCATGAACTGTTAAACACATTTTGATAAAGAATTGTCCTCAGCATAATGTAGGTGGTGTCTTCAGGATCGGTTGCAATGGCTACAACTTATCTTAGGTGGGACAGACCAGCAAACCTCTAGATGTCAGGATAACACATCACCAGTATTCGATACAATCTGCACAAGAATCAAGTGTGATTCTCAACCACATTAGGGACTGCAATAATTCTGCAAACTGGTCAGACGCCAAAGTCCTGGTTCCTTGTTCCTCGTGGCTGGAATGAAACATTTTAGAATCGGCAGTTATAAAACATGATAAACGTTTATTACATAATAATAGTTGTGGCTTATATAAACTTGATAACTTTATAACTGAAGGCATTGTACACAATCTGAAGTCGGATTCCTACCTGAACTCACTGGATTATCATAAATGCAGTTTCATACTGACGAATTGAATCATTCAAGTTCTGCTGCTCCCACTCAGCCTTATGGATAAACTTAAGTGTGGAGTGGGACAGCCTATGGCAATAGCATTGTTTTTCCTTTTGTTGTTTCCCCAACTGATAGTTGCTAGATACTTTCGTGATCAAAATTATAGTCTTTTATAATGATACAATATGAAGTTTAATAACATGTTGGTGATACTTGTCATATAACGAATGTCGTGACCTCTTGGATATTGCTAAATATTTAATATCGATGGACTTTTATATACATTCATTAAGTCATTGTTAATAAAAAAAGCTATCAAATCAGGATGGGGTCCACCTCTGGTGCAAATTGTGGGACCCATAGCCTCGGAGAAGTGGGTAAAAAGGCTTCGAGGAAGAACAATTACTAAGTATTTAATGTCAATGGGATTCAATCTGTATTTTTTGGGGGGAGGGGAATAGTTTAATTTTTAAAGGGGGGGCGGATTGGTGTCCACAAGACGTCACAGATTACACTATCTACTTTCCTGTCCTCATATCTTGACAAAAAATGGTTAAAACTATGGCTATAATTTTTAAAGTTCGCTGACATAGCCACGCTCTGGTATGATCTAATGGGTTCTAATATCGGACCTTCTCTCCCTCAACAGCTATAAACAGTCACACTAGAGATGGCCCAGTTGTGTAAAATATTGCCTTACCAATTATTTAGAGTGTGTTGGGCAGGGCAGAGCCCGCCTCCTAGCAGAGAGTTCATACAGGCGGCTTCCTGTTGACTATTCCGAACTCCTTCCTTGGTACACGTCTCAATCCACAAACCATCTGTATTGGCGTTGCCCTTCACCTTGCCACCCCTAGTCTCACCACACAAAGGTTTATTTCTGGCAGTGAATCGACAGACCGATTCAGACACCATAGTCTTGTTTGCAAGATATATTCGAGGGAAAGACTGCAAGGCTTGATGAGGTTAATAACATCATCAAGAGGTACCTCATAACAGCTGGATGTCCAGCAGCAATAAGAGAGCCACACAAACTGTTCAGATCTGATAGTAACTAAAAGCGACCAAATAGTATCAATCTTCAAGCCTGGACAGAGGGGAAGCAAGTGGTCTGGGACTACACATGCGCGTCTACTTTGGCTGACACTCATCTAGAATATACCAAGGAGGAAGGAGGCGCAGCTGCCAGCTTCAGAGAGTCCCAGAAGTCTAGAAAATATGGTGAAATTGCACATCATTATATTTTTGTTCTCATAGGCTCAGAGACCCTTGGACCGTAAGGGAAGAGTGCATCTAAGTTCCTTAAGGAGCTATGCAAAACTTTCATCAGGGTAACTAGGGATCCCAAGGCAGCTAGTTTTCTGTTCCAGCGACTCAGCGCTGCGGTTCAGAAGGGCAATACCTTCTGTATGCTGGTTACGTTCCACAGCTCTGAGGACCTGAATGAGATTTTCCCAAAGTAATCTGTGAGAAACATGTAGCAATATGG
This sequence comes from Cherax quadricarinatus, assembly GCF_038502225.1. Taxonomy (NCBI): domain Eukaryota; kingdom Metazoa; phylum Arthropoda; class Malacostraca; order Decapoda; family Parastacidae; genus Cherax; species Cherax quadricarinatus. Next base: position 21,802,014 of record NC_091356.1, on the reverse strand, counting down.
ACCTGAAATGTATCCCTCATTCTTACGAGCACAGGTAAAGAATGGCATGTAACCTGGTCGTAATGGGTTTTTGGAGCAAACCAAACTCAGTAGTAATATATTTAACTTGTATTTCCATCACCAGATATATATACAGTTATATAAATTTATGTACACTATGCACAGGGGTTGAATATAAGTGTACTGCACGATGACAAGAATGGCAAAACAGAAGCCAAAGAGAGAGAGCACCATAATCAACCAGCTGCTAAGCAAGTCTGGCAAATGCTGACTGCAAGTAAACCACATCGCCTCAGCATTTGGCGGGCTCGCCTGTGATTGGACCATGAACCAAAGTACTGATTTAACGATGGGTACTCTAAGAAATTGTTAAACCCTTAGCACCTAGCTTGCTGGTTGGAAGGCAGCCTATATGGGAGTGTGCACATACACCGAATAAATTGTAACATACCCTTAGCATGCCACACACACACTATATATATATATATATATATATATATATATATATATATATATATATATATATATATATATATATATATATATATATATATATATATATATATATATATATATATATATATATATATATATAACGGAGGAGAGAATAAGCGATCTTGATGCCCATGATGCTCTGTATCTCCTCACAAGGTGTCTTACTATGCCAAGACTCACTTCCTGAGGTGTGCACCCTCTTTTGACAGCCCAACACTTGATGAATATGACGCACACCTGAGATCAACTTTTAAGAAGGCACTGAACCTGTCACTAGAGGATGAGCAATGGGATCAGGCAACACTCATAGTGCGACTGGGAGGTATAAGGGTGCGCAAAGCAATGCATGTTGCTTTACCTGCTTTTCTGTCTTCATGTTTGGCTTCCAGTGCATTAGTCAAGAAGATAGTTCC
>NC_091356.1:21763606-21796106 GCF_038502225.1 Cherax quadricarinatus | reverse complement strand
CACCACTATAACCACTGTCACCACCACTATCACTACCATCCTCAGCTCCGTCACCACCACCATCACCACCGTCACCACCACCACCATCACCACCACCACCACCATCACCACCACCAACCCCATCACCTCCACCACCACCATAACCACCACCTCCACCATCACCACCACAACCACCACCACCACAACCACCACCACCACCACCATCACCACCACTATCACCACCGCTACCACCTGGTTTATGTGTCTATATAACCAGTCAGTCGACGATAACTCAAATTGTGATTCCGTTCCTGGAAAAGGATCCTTAAACCAATCTCTTGGAAATCAGTTTCGGGAATGACTTATTTAATATTGAGCAGTTGAATTACTTTAAAGATTCTTTACAGAACTGTAAGAAAAAAAAAACAGTTATTTCGTGTTTTTAAAGATAGTCCATTCTAAAGAAAATTCCAAATATTCCCAAATTTTACAAAGAAAATTAATGAATTGACGAAGTTGCCGATATACAAACTAAACTGAATGGGCACTATCCTGGCCGTAAGATATTAGCTATTAAATATTGAAGCGATTCAGAAGAAGCAGACGCAATTTATGTTTATAGAAATGATTACACGAAAATCTAAATTTCACATTTTTTTTTCACGAATAATATGGTCGAAGCTGCACCTACCCACTTTCAGTCTCCGCCGTCATCGAATTAAGAGGAACTTTCTTGAGCGTTTGAAGTTACGCAACTCAGTGTTTGGAAGTTATCCAACCAATTTGATTATGCTGGGGATGGAGTTATTTACTTTGGTTAAATGGCATCTGCGCATGTCAGTTGTTCCTAGTACCTGGCTCTCGTTACTGTATACATGTGTTCCTGGCTCTTGTTACCGTATACATGTGTACCTGGCTCTCGTTACCGTATGCATGTGTACCTGGCTCTCGTTACCATATACATGTGTACCTGGCTCTCGTTACCGTATACATGTGTTCCAAATTTTAATCCGATAGATAACGGGATCCCTAGTTATGAACGTAAGAAATTCGTAAAGTTAGAGGAAAAAAAAACAAATAAGGAAATAAGTTATATGGTCGCCGTTCTGGGGATACCTAAATAAGTCTAGAAAAAATGATTGGTAGAAGACAATGCATAATTAATAACGATTTGAGATATGATATAGAATGCAATGACTGCAATTTGCTAGACTCTGAATCAGCAGGAAAAATACTGAAGTGTAGACTCCTGGGTCGGTATATTTTAATAGGGTGTGTATTGTGTAATGTGTATCTAAATATGGTGTGTATTGTGTAATGTGTATCTAAATAGGGTGTGTATTGTGTAATGTGTATCTAAATAGGGTGTGTATTGTGTAATGTGTATCTAAATAGGGTGTGTATTGTGTAATGTGTATCTAAATAGGGTGTGTATTGTGTAATGTGTATCTAAATAGGGTGTGTATTGTGTAATGTGTATCTAAATAGGGTGTGTATTGTGTAATGTGTATCTAAATAGGGTGTGTATTGTGTAATGTGTATCTAAATAGGGTGTGTATTGTGTAATGTGTATCTAAATAGGGTGTGTATTGTGTAATGTGTATCTAAATAGGGTGTGTATTGTGTAATGTGTATCTAAATAGGGTGTGTATTGTGTAATGTGTATTTTAATAGGGTGTGTTTTGTGGTTTTAATAGGGAGTACAGATTTTTTTTGACAGTGACAGCGAGAGAAAGAGATAGAAATTGTATAAGAAGAGAGTCATTAATAGGTAAGAGTGAATAAAAAGTGAATTAAAGTGGAGAGATAATGTAATATATAAGCAATTAATGGGAGGAAGGTGGAATAGAGAGAACACAAGCAATAAGTCGGTCGAAGAGCAGTGAAGTCAATTATTAATGCAGTTCAAGGCATCCAGCAGAAATTTGTAGACACAAATGGGTGTGAATTCGAATAATTAGTAGAATGATGAGCTAAAAAGGGCGGTAATGGAGAGAAAGTTAGCATAGGGCAGGTTTTTATCGTGTAAATGTGATATAATGAACGTAGAGTATAGTGAAAGAAAAAATAGACAGTATAAAATGTTGTGAGGAAGTGCAAAAGGAAAACCAGTGAGGGAATGGGTGAGGATCGTTCTGGTAGTGTTGCTGAGGGAATGGGTGAGGATCGTTCTGGTAGTGTTGCTGAGGGAATGGGTGAGGATCGTTCTGGTAGTGTTGCTGAGGGAATGAGTGAGGATCGTTCTGGTAGTGTTGCTGAGGGAATGAGTGAGGATCGTTCTGGTAGTGTTGCTGACAATAAAACGAAGTTTGAGTGGGAGATTAATAAGCTGACAACATCTCTATCGTATTTAACTTGACAGTTAAAAACGATAAACGGATAATATTATCAGTAATTTATTTGAGCCAGATCAGTAAGTAGGTACCTCGGTGTTAGTCGACTGTTGGGGGTCGCATCCTGGGGAGTGGTAGTATACCTCAGATAGAGAGGAGGCTTCGGAATGAGGTGAGGAAAGATGACAACTCTTAAGCCTGTAAAATTGATCTCTGGAAAAGAGAGGAAGAGAGAGAATAAAAATATCAATATTGTTATCTTGAGACTACTTCTCGTGATGTTATTGCAAAAAAAAAAAAGTATTGCAAAGGCTTCCTTATGAAATTTGATACGTGTTTTATATGCCAAATCTACAATATCTGATTGAAAAGAACGACATATGATCTCGATGAAAAATAGATTACTGCATATATCCCCTCCGTCCAGGAATATTTGCAGCAGAAACATTTGCGAAGTTATTCAAATATTTCATCATCTTAAGTGAAATACGAAGTAGACGGAGCGTATAAAGTTACAGGATACATTGTTTAGTTCCCCGCGATGCTCTGGGGAGTCTGCTTGAAGAGCTACTGTACGAAATGTTAAAATTAAAAATATTTCCTCAGTGGATTTTTTAATAGGTTGTGGTGTTTTGTTTATTAGGAAAGTGTCTCCTGACGCATTTCTTTGTCAGACGACGGTCCGCCGTCTTACTGGTACTGATTGTCAGTAATTAAGCAACTGCTGAATTGCCCGATCCGGGTATCGTTTATTAGCCAAGTGCTGGTTTAAATGTGTTGAGATTTAGGGATTAGGTAATTGCTTACTTTCTGGCGTTGGAAATTAGTGACTGAAAATGCATTTTAGTAATTAAGCAACGACTACCCAGTCAGGGGATTTATGTGATTTTTTTTACTTGTTATCAGGGACAATCCTACACATTTCTTTTTGTCTTTATGGCAGAATAATCTGCTTCCTCATTCTCATTTACTAAAGGAGAACAAAAACCTCTATCGACCGCCCGTAAAGAAACAAGATAATGTTAGAAAAATAACGGTCCCTGACGATGGCTTGGTACCTGACGCTGGTTCCAGTGCTGTTCCGACTCTTTAAGATAATCCTAAACAACGGTTCACGTTGACCATGACCTCACCATCTCCCATTACACAAAGACGAATTACTAAATTTTGTTTTTCGTTTAACGATGAAGTGGTCAATCATCTGGTCAACACACTTGACACGACCATCTTAACTCACTGGTCTCGTTCTGAAAAGTCACCCAGCTAGACTACGCTACCACCACAAAATCTTTGGACACCAACCTGGGACGAAATCCTTCACGTTGCAGCCTACGGTACCCGGTGAGTTCTTCATGACAACCATGTCATCTCAAGTTCTAATCTCACAGCCCCGAACTCTTACCAATGTAACTGGGTAACTGAGAGTATCCAACCAATGCAAAGTATTTTATCCATAACTATTAACGAACGAAACTACCTGTTATATACAAGTAATTAAATGCATGTACTGATGCTTGGTAAACTGCCTAGTATCTGCAGTTTTTACCCGGGTGTAGTTTTGTAAACAGTTATCCCTGATGGGAGACTGATAAAAATAAGCCACAATACCGTGACTGATAAGTGCTTGCTAGATTTTTTCTTGCTTTGTCTTCCTCAAACTTTCCATTTTTATTTCGCGCGTAACACAAGTCCTCACTCAGCCTTGGTGTATAGTGATTACCTCAAGATACTAGGAACAGTTGGCAGGTGCAGGTGCCCTATGAGCAAAGTTGTTAAACCCATTCCAGCATCCTGAAATGGTTCTGATAACTTCCAAATCCCTCTGAAGCATGACAGATAATTTGCTTTTTAGTGTTAAGGATTCCAGGTTACGACTGCACAACAGCCAGGCTGGAACTGGTTGTTGTCACTGTATGTCATTGCTAGGTAGAAACTGCCAGTCTACGACTGGTTGTTGTCACTGCTTATGTCATTGCTAGGCGGAGAGTGCCAGTCTATAACTGGTTGTTGTCACAGCTTATGTTATTGCTAGGCGGAGACTGCCAGTCTACAACTGGTTGTTGTCACTGTCCGGCTGTTGGAGACTGCCTGGCTACAAGTGACTACTATTAGGGGGAAGACTGCCAGGCTACAAAAGGCTACTCAAGACTGCTGATTCACAGAGTGCTCTCTCCACCGAAAGCTATATGTGACTACTGCTATCATTGCTTCTCCAGTACTACATGCTGCGTTGAGAGACGGGCCCTGACTGCTGGCTCCCTGATAGACAATGTGACTGCTCCCTTCCCCCCACCCCTAAACACATTTACTCTCATGCCTTATATAATTACAAAATTATTTTAATCTTATTACTAATCAGGCAGTTTAAAAACAAAATTTTATGTAGGTGTATTAAAGCAAAATATGTTTATTTTCCTATTTTTCTCGTCATAGTGACTCATTTGACATAGTGTCCGGGTCCACTTTCATATCCTTGATATTATGTGGACAAACTTATACTGTCATTTTATTTGCTTCTCGTTGTGGAGAATTTTCGCCCACAGATATATTACACCTAAGTATTGGACTATATTAACCTTTAAACTGCCCAAACGTAGATCAACGTTCATGTGCGGGGCTCCGAACGTAGATCTACGTTTTTTTACTTGCTTTCAAATGGGGAAAATTAAGGTCGGAGCACTACGTACAGTTTAAGGGTTAGAAACATACTGCATTACTTTTCAGGGCTTTATGTGACTTATTTAGTGAATCCTAATTATAAGTAATAAATATTACGTATTTCATTTCCTGCTTCGCCTGTAGCATTGTGACTCGTTCTTCATGACGTTTTTAATTATTAAATAACTTATGTTATGTTTTCTTTATTATTATTGTCTTAACCATTTATTCTTGTTTCTATTATTTTAACAATGTTGTTAGTTATATGGCTTCTAGTTACCGTGTTAAAAAAGTTACTCAAAATAAATAACATATAGTTTCTCCTCCTCCAATGGTGGCAGTTTCTGGTGTGTCGAGCAGCCAACCAGAGCCGGAGGACAGTGCTACTGCTGGCGAAGTGTCATCACTCTTTGCAGTGTTTTGGGGCGTTTTAGGAGTCTTTGTTCTTCTGGCCGCAGCTGCTGTCTTCATCACCTGTCGTCACTGTTCCCGAGGGACTGGCCTTACCTCTGATTTGGTAGTTGGACAAGGTGAGTTATAAAAGCAGTATTTAAATGTAATGTACTAAGGATAGTTGACCAGAATATGTCCAGGACACGTTTAACATTGTGTCCGAGACTTGGAGAGAAAACTGAGTTGATTAAAGGTGAATGAGTGGCTTTGTTACGATTATTTTAATAGGAAATAAATAATCGAGTTTGGGAGGGTGTGTAAAGGAAGGAAGTTGAAAGTGAACATAGATAAGAGTAAGATGAGAAGGATATCAAACTAGTTAGGTAAGGAAAATTTTGATATCAGATTGGAGGGAGTATGGAGGAAGTGAATGTGTTACGAAATTTGTGTCGGCGGATGGGTATATGAAAGACGAAGTAAACCATAGTATTGATAATTGAAAAAGGTAGGTAGTGCACTGAGGTTTCTATGGAGAAAAAGAACGTTATTCATAGAGGTGAAAAGGATAATGTATGATAGTATAGTGGTAACAACACTGTTATACGGGTATGAAGAATTGGTTGTGCTTGTTGCAGCGGAGGAGACTGGAGCCAGTGGAAATGTCGTGTTTGAGGGCAATGTGTGGCGTAAATATTATGCAGAGAATTTGTAGTTTGGAGATTATGAGAAGGTGTGGAGTTAATGAAAGTATTATCTTGTGGGTGAGGACTGGTTGTTCAGGTGGTTTAGTCATTTAGAGAGGATGAAGCAAAATAGGATTACTTGGAGGGTATATATATCTGTAGTGGAGGGAAGGCAGGGAATGGGTTTTCCTAGGAATGGATAGAGGGAGTAAATTAGGTTTTGTGTTCAAGAAGCTTGGACATACAGTAGGCTTGTGTAGGTGTGTTAGATAGGAATGAATGGAGGCAAATGATTATAGGACTTGAAGAGCTGTTGGAGTGTAAGCAAGGTAATATATTGTGAAGGGATTCAGGGAAACCGGTTAGCCGGACTTGAGTTCTAGAGGTGGGAAGTACAGTGCCTGTTCTCTAACAGAAGGGTATAGAGTATTTGTTGTTTAAAGGTAAATCTAAACTGCCGTATCTGTGCGCCTCTGCCAAACAGTGATAGCGTGAATGATGGAGAAAGCATTCTTTTTCGTGTGACCCTATCCTCGGTGGGAGACGGCAAGGATGTTAAAAATTCTCAAAAATGTGATGCAGTGGGGTCTGTTTCTGTTGTAGTCATTAGGTTGTTTTTAAAGATCTTTAATGAAAGAATGAGACACGTTTAAGATTTACTTATTCGCCTTGCTCTGTCCAGGAAAGATCACCAATCTTATGATAGAAAGACGAACGCTCAAGTACTGACAGCGGAACAGGTGAATCCTTGAGACCCTGTGGGTGGCAAGGAACTTCTTGGGATGTATCTGTAGTACTCAGATGAGTGTTCACAACACTTCAGAGAGAGCAAAGACCAGTACCGGATGTCTAGGAATGTCTTGAAATATAATGGAAATATCTGGTAAAAATTAATTTGACCATCTTAAAGTGAGCTGAAAACAGTACCATGTAATTGGGAATTTCACGAAACTCTTTGATAACAGCTGTTATAATGTCTTTCAAACTTTTATCATTGTCAACTGTCTAAATGGTACAGAATTAACAGAAGGTGAGTTTAACCTCCTTCAACAACAAGAGATTATCTCTTTTTGAAATTTAGCACATACATTGCAAAACAGTGAACTAATCAGGGCAGTATTAAAAAAGTTAGGAAGATTTAGGAACAATCTAATAGCCCACCACTAATACTACCACACCAGCAGACTACCATAATATCCAGACCTGCCTACCACACCCACAGCCAGCACCAACCCCTCCCAACCCCCAGAGTACAATTCTAGAAAGGAAGCTGAAGGTGTGGTACACCAACGAAGATGAATTACAAACAAGAGAGAAGTGTGGCAGGAAAAAATCACTGAGACATCCCCGAACATCATAGCAATCATAGGGACAAAGCTCACAGAAGTGACAACAGATGCAGTCTTCCCATCTGGATATCGGATCTTGAGGAAAGACATAGGGGCACAGAGGGGAAGAAGGAGTTGCACTGGGGACCCAAATGTGATGATAACAGTGATGTACAATCCACCACCGAGCAGGAGGCGACCAAGAATACGATGAGAGCAACCGAGTGATGGTGGACTCACTAACCGAGGTTGTCAGAAGAGCCCACATGAAAAGAGTAAAGTTACTCATTATGGGGGATTTCAACCATAAGGAGATTGACTGGGAGAATCTGGAGCCACATGGGGACCAGAGATGTGGACAACCAAGATGCTCGAGTTGGTACTAGAAAACTTCATATATCAACATGTTAGGGACACAAGCAGAGAGAGAGGAGACGATGAACCAGCAAAGCTGGACCTCGTACTGTCAGTGAACAGTTCAGATATAGGGGATATCACACAGAAAAGGCCCCTAGGTGCTAGAAATCATGTGGTCTTGATATAGAGTTAACAATGGAGAGTGAAGCAGTACAAGTAGGACGGAAGGGGAGAAACCGAATTTCCAATAAGAGGACGACACAAGAATGAGGCAATTCCTATATGAGGTGAAGTAGGTCAGTGAGCTAGAGGGGGAAGACATTAAACGAAATGATGGAACACGTGACCACAAAGTGCAAAGAGGTAGTGGAGAAGTTCGTACCAAGGGATAACAGAAACAATGGGAAGGCTATAGTGAGCCCATGGTTTAACAGGTGTGTAGAGGCAAAAGCCTAGTGTCTTAGTGTATGGAATAAGGCATAGAAGGCAAAGGACCCAGGAAAATAGGGAGATGAGCCGAAGAGCCATAAATGAATATGCTTGGATGAGGAGAGAAGCCCAGCATTAATATGAGAATGACATAGCATCAAAAGCCAAATCTGACTCAAAGTTGTTATAAAGCCACATCAGGAGGAAAACAACAGACAAAGATCAGGTAATCAGGTTGAGGAAGGAAGGAGGGGAGCTCAGAGGGAACGACCAGGAAGTATGTGAGGCGCTCAGCTCGCGACTCGGGGAGTTATTCACAGTGGAGACAGAGAGGCTTCCAGCAAACCGAGGTGGCAAGGTTCACCTGCAAGTGATAGATACACTGCATACAACCGAGGAGAAGAAAGTGCTAGGGGAACTTGATGCCTGGAAGGTGGTGGGCCAGATAATATCTTTCCTTGGGTCCTGAGAGAAGGAGGAGTTCAATAAATCTATCGAAACAGGGCAACTACCTGAGGTGTGGAAAACAGCAAATGTAGTTCAATTTTTTAAGAAGACAGACAGGGAGAAGATTATCAGAAAAGTGGTAGAACACATAGAAAAGATTGGGCTCATACGTGACAATCAGCACGGCTTCAGGGATGGGAATTCCTGTGTCACAAATCTACTTGAGTTCTACTACAGGGTAACAGAAGTAAGACAGGAGAGAAAGAGAGAGGAATGGGTAGATTGTATCTTCTTGGACTGTAAGAAGGCTTTTGACACAGTACCATTCACGAGACTGTTTCAAAAATTAGAGCAGCAGGAAGGAATAGTAAGGAAAGTACTGTAGCGGATTATGCAATACCTGACAGGAAGGAAACCACGAGTGCTGGTATGTGATGAAGTGTCAGAGTGGCCGTGTGTTGAGTGGCGTTCCACAAGGGTCAGTCTTAGGTCCGGTACTGTTTCTTGTTTATGTGATTGATATGATGGAAGGAACAGATTCAGAGGTGTCCCTGTTCGCTGATGATTTGAAACTAATGAGGAGAATACAAGCGGACGAGGATCACATAAGATTGCAAGGGAATTTGGACAAACTCAATAGTTATTAAATGTTGTAAATTGTGCACAGATTGATAAACATAATTCCCCGTTTGCTCATTATGCAATGTGTCCTCGTGAGGATTTGGTGGCGTTAGACCAGTGTTCTCTACACCTGTCCTGCACATTTCGCCCTTCTGATATCCTGCCTATCTGTGTCGAAAATAGGGTATACTAGGGTATTTAATAATTAACATTCCATAGGTAAGTGAAGGTATACCCGAGTTATCGTTAATTTTTTCTGTTTCCTTTTTCAGAGTAAACTATAATATTTTTATTTCTACAGGTATCTGTACAAGGTATACTGACCTAACTGACATCAACGACATATATAGAAAGTGCCTTGTTATGCATAGTATTTCGGGAAAATTAGGTCAAATTTGTCCCAGGATGCGACCTACACCAGTCGACTAACACCCAGGTACCCATTTACTAATGGGAGAAAATAGTCAACCGGTTTAAGAAAACGCGCCCAATGTTTCAACCCTCATCGGGAATCGAACCCGGACCCTCACCAAGGCAGCTGGCTGCCGTGGGCCAAAACGTCTAGCGTTAGATGGAATATATTTTTTTTATTTTTTTATTATCACACCGGCCGATTCCCACCAAGGCAGGGTGGCCCGAAAAAGAAAAACTTTCACCATCATTCACTCCATCACTGTCTTGCCAGAAGGGTGCTTTACACTACAGTTTTTAAACTGCAACATTAACACCCCTCCTTCAGAGTGCAGGCACTGTACTTCCCATCTCCAGGACTCAAGTCCGGCCTGCCGGTTTCCCTGAATCCCTTCATAAATGTTACTTTGCTTACACTCCAACAGCACGTCAAGTATTAAAAACCATTTGTCTCCATTCACTCCTATCAAACACGCTCACGCATGCCTGCTGGAAGTCCAAGCCCCTCGCACACAAAACCTCCTTTACCCCCTCCCTCCAACCCTTCCTAGGCCGACCCCTACCCCGCCTTCCTTCCACTACAGACTGATACACTCTTGAAGTCATTCTGTTTCGCTCCATTCTCTCTACATGTCCGAACCACCTCAACAACCCTTCCTCAGCCCTCTGGACAACAGTTTTGGTAATCCCGCACCTCCTCCTAACTTCCAAACTACGAATTCTCTGCATTATATTCACACCACACATTGCCCTCAGACATGACATCTCCACTGCCTCCAGCCTTCTCCTCGCTGCAACATTCATCACCCACGCTTCACACCCATATAAGAGCGTTGGTAAAACTATACTCTCATACATTCCCCTCTTTGCCTCCAAGGACAAAGTTCTTTGTCTCCACAGACTCCTAAGTGCACCACTCACTCTTTTTCCCTCATCAATTCTATGATTCACCTCATCTTTCATAGACCCATCCGCTGACACGTCCACTCCCAAATATCTGAATACGTTCACCTCCTCCATACTCTCTCCCTCCAATCTGATATTCAATCTTTCATCACCTAATCTTTTTGTTATCCTCATAACCTTACTCTTTCCTGTATTCACCTTTAATTTTCTTCTTTTGCACACCCTACCAAATTCATCCACCAATCTCTGCAACTTCTCTTCAGAATCTCCCAAGAGCACAGTGTCATCGGCAAAGAGCAGCTGTGACAACTCCCACTTTGTGTGTGATTCTTTATCTTTTAACTCCACGCCTCTTGCCAAGACCCTCGCATTTACTTCTCTTACAACCCCATCTATAAATATATTAAACAACCACGGTGACATCACACATCCTTGTCTAAGGCCTACTTTTACTGGGAAAAAATTTCCCTCTTTCCTACATACTCTAACTTGAGCCTCACTATCCTCGTAAAAACTCTTCACTGCTTTCAGTAACCTACCTCCTACACCATACACTTGCAACATCTGCCACATTGCCCCCCTATCCACCCTGTCATACGCCTTTTCCAAATCCATAAATGCCACAAAGACCTCTTTAGCCTTATCTAAATACTGTTCACTTATATGTTTCACTGTAAACACCTGGTCCACACACCCCCTACCTTTCCTAAAGCCTCCTTGTTCATCTGCTATCCTATTCTCCGTCTTACTCTTAATTCTTTCAATTATAACTCTACCATACACTTTACCAGGTACACTCAACAGACTTATCCCCCTATAATTTTTGCACTCTCTTTTATCCCCTTTGCCTTTATACAAAGGAACTATGCATGCTCTCTGCCAATCCCTAGGTACCTTACCCTCTTCCATACATTTATTAAATAATTGCACCAACCACTCCAAAACTATATCCCCACCTGCTTTTAACATTTCTATCTTTATCCCATCAATCCCGGCTGCCTTACCCCCTTTCATTTTACCTACTGCCTCACGAACTTCCCCCACACTCACAACTGGCTCTTCCTCACTCCTACAAGATGTTATTCCTCCTTGCCCTATACACGAAATCACAGCTTCCCTATCTTCATCAACATTTAACAATTCCTCAAAATATTCCTTCCATCTTCCCAATACCTCTACCTCTCCATTTAATAACTCTCCTCTCCTATTTTTAACTGACAAATCCATTTGTTCTCTAGGCTTTCTTAACTTGTTAATCTCACTCCAAAACTTTTTCTTATTTTCAACAAAATTTGTTGATAACATCTCACCCACTCTCTCATTTGCTCTCTTTTTACATTGCTTCACCACTCTCTTAACTTCTCTCTTTTTCTCCATATACTCTTCCCTCCTTGCATCACTTCTACTTTGTAAAAACTTCTCATATGCTAACTTTTTCTCCCTTACTACTCTCTTTACATCATCATTCCACCAATCGCTCCTCTTCCCTCCTGCACCCACTTTCCTGTAACCACAAACTTCTGCTGAACACTCTAACACTACATTTTTAAACCTACCCCATACCTCTTCGACCCCATTGCCTATGCTCTCATTAGCCCATCTATCCTCCAATAGCTGTTTATATCTTACCCTAACTGCCTCCTCTTTTAGTTTATAAACCTTCACCTCTCTCTTCCCTGATGCTTCTATTCTCCTTGTATCCCATCTACCTTTTACTCTCAGTGTAGCTACAACTAGAAAGTGATCTGATATATCTGTGGCCCCTCTATAAACATGTACATCCTGAAGTCTACTCAACAGTCTTTTATCTACCAATACATAATCCAACAAACTACTGTCATTTCGCCCTACATCATATCGTGTATACTTATTTATCCTCTTTTTCTTAAAATATGTATTACCTATAACTAAACCCCTTTCTATACAAAGTTCAATCAAAGGGCTCCCATTATCATTTACACCTGGCACCCCAAACTTACCTACCACACCCTCTCTAAAAGTTTCTCCTACTTTAGCATTCAAGTCCCCTACCACAATTACTCTCTCACTTGGTTCAAAGGCTCCTATACATTCACTTAACATCTCCCAAAATCTCTCTCTCTCCTCTGCATTCCTCTCTTCTCCAGGTGCATACACGCTTATTATGACCCACTTCTCGCATCCAACCTTTACTTTAATCCACATAATTCTTGAATTTACACATTCATATTCTCTTTTCTCCTTCCATAACTGATCATTTAACATTACTGCTACCCCTTCCTTTGCTCTAACTCTCTCAGATACTCCAGATTTAATCCCATTTATTTCCCCCCACTGAAACTCTCCTACCCCCTTCAGCTTTGTTTCGCTTAGGGCCAGGACATCCAACTTCTTTTCATTCATAACATCAGCAATCATCTGTTTCTTGTCATCCGCACTACATCCACGCACATTTAAGCAACCCAGTTTTATAAAGTTTTTCTTCTTCTCTTTTTTAGTAATTGTATACAGGAGAAGGGGTTACTAGCCCATTGCTCCCGGCATTTTAGTCGCCTCATACGACACGCATGGCTTACGGAGGAAAGATTCTTTTCCACTTCCCCATGGACAATAGAAGAAATAAAAAAGAACAAGAGCTATTTAGAAAAAGGAGAAAAACCTAGATGTATGTATATATATATATGCATGTGCGTGTCTGTGAAGTGTGACCAAAGTGTAAGTAGGAGTAGCAAGATATCCCTGTTATCTTAGCGTGTTTATGAGACAGAAAAAGAAACCAGCAATCCTACCATCATGCAAAACAGTTACAGGTTTTTGTTTCACAGTCATCTGGCAGGACGGTAGTACTTCCCTGGGTGGTTGCTGTCTACCAACCTACTACCTGAAGGAATATATATATATATATATATATATATATATATATATATATATATATATATATATATATATATATATATATATATCAGGTGATGTAAAGGTGCTCTCTGACTAGGGTGAAGTCAGATAATGAAGATATCAGAAAACATTGCTCGTCATCTTGGTTAAGGATTTCATAGCTGTTGCTTTGTGTTTCTTTTGTTGGCTTATGATTGTTATTTTATTTGTTAATGTAATGGATGCAGACTCTGGACATTTGCCGTCTCTCTCTCACTTACCTGGTACAGCATATGCTCGCTTCCTGTCTTTGCGGTGTGAATCTGTTTTCTGGCTTAGTATTCTACAACTTCCTGTGGCTTACACTCTACAAACTCATTTACATTCCAATAACTGGGTACCCAAATCTCAGGTTGCTTTAACTATTTTCACGCAATTTCACCTCCCGTATAGGATGCTATGTACCTTCATGATGGTTGTGTTCATTACGAGGCTCTGTTCTCTAATGAATTCATTAGTGGTTCACGACTGGAAGAATGTAACCCTATTGTCATCTGTCTGGACAAATACGGTGATGAAAGCTGCGATTTAAGTTAGTGTGGTTGATGGGGATGTGAATGAGGTAGAGGCTTTGTGGTTGAAAAGATGATGTGCTTAAGAAATTTGAAGGAAGGAAAAGCTTTTTATATGTTTGAATGTTGTGAAGAAAGAATTCATTGCTACATCTTCTGAGGAAACGAAGTATTTGTTCGGTCTTTATCATCGTACCAGAATATTTCAACATTCACAGTTTAAAGACTCAACTCAGTCAAATGGCTTCTTCTTAGAAGTAACGCAAAACGGCCATTTATGGATGTTATCCTTATGAGACAGTGATATCAACAATCATATAATCTACACATACCCCATGAAGAAGACATAATCAAATAATATATTCCACCATTACCTCAGAAAAAGTGAAGCGAGATCATAGGATTTTTTGTACACGCACTTTAGACTTACACAGAATCATTTTCTCCCTGACGTTGTCCCCCCCAAAATCATCAGAGCGTTCCAGAACAAAGCTCTTTCCATCTTTACCAACACCAGTGAGAAAATCAGTATTGAGTGCCGATTTATTCTACTCACCGGACAAACAGTTACTTTCCTCTCTTCTTTTCTCTTCACAGTAGACATAGGTATTGCAGTTCTCCCCTCGAAACCCATTAATTCACAACAATAACTCTCCCCTTAATAAACATAGACATATCTGTGGTTTATTGAATCACCTGTTGTATGTGAACGTATATATTTACATAGTTTAAATAGCAAGAGATTTGGGCAACTAATTACAAGATTAAAAATATACCGTCAGAGTAATCGACGGAATTCAATGTTTACATTGCTCACTGCAACACTAATTCACCTCGCATGAAGCATCAATTGTACCAGGACAATGACAAAGTGGGATAGTTTTATATTGAATCACTAACTGTTGGCATGACACATATCATCTTGCAGAAGAGTAAATAAATTTTAATCAAATCTATCGAGCAATTTTTGACAAATTCGAGAAGTAAAGATTAGCTGGACGAAGCCCAGACATCACCCAACATTACCAGACCTGACCATCGACTCGCTTTAATCTCACCAAATGGGATTATATTTCCTTCACTATATTTGCTGTAACTTACAAAGCCCATGACAAGGGAAATGCTGTAATAATAAAAAAAGATCTCTTTTCGGTATATGAGACCTTTTCTTGCAGTCGGCTCACAGTTATTCTCTAACTAGATGATAAAAATACAGCTGATAGTCAGTTATTGTGACTCAGATCCAGAGCTGTAGTCCCTGTTCATCTGACATTATATATGTACCCGAGAGTGTATCCACTGCTAGAGATAATCTCGTGGGAATTATCATTATATATGAGATATAACTTAACACTAAATATGTATCTGGGCTCAGAGAGTCTTGTTAATGCCCTCTACAGTCCACTATTTTCACATAGTTATATATTCTCAAAAGATGTTTCTAATATGCATAATCGAGAAGTAAAAAAAAAAAAATACAGTCAAATTCCAATTAAACAAACCCACGTAAAGCGGATATCAAACAAAACGAACAAAAAATATGGGCGGAAAAAGGTTTAACATATACGTTTAATGGGATATCCAATTAAAATATCCGTGAAGTGGACCAAATCCTCAATATCATTCGGCTGTCCAGTCCAGTCATACGCTCAATTAAATGAACCAGCTCTGCTTAATCGCAAGATTGTATGGTCCCGGCTTGATCCAGGACCTGTCCAGGTTCACTGTGGTGGGAGAGGCAAGCCTCTTAGTTCCATCCGGAAATTATGTTGTCAGAGACAAAATAACTGTTTATAAGAATTGCAGAGAGAGCAGGTGGAACAAGGAACAGCAGTCAGTCAGTCAGTCAGCTAGCCAATTAGCCAGGTAGTCAGTCAGCTTGTTAAAGAGTTGTAGATTTGATATTTACATTCTTGTTTTCGCAACTCTCGCGGGTCTGGTACATGTTTAGTCTCGTTCGCCCTGTCTAGTACAGGTACGGTAAGCCTGCCTTCCCCTTACTTCTACGTGCCATCCATCACTCCCTCCTACTCCCAACACACCTTCCACCATCACTCCATTTAAGACAGGCAAGCAGACAGACTTTCAATATTTCCATTAAGAGAGGGAGGGAGAGTGGGAGAAAGAGGGAGGGAGAGAGGGAAAAAGAGGGAGGGATGGCAAAGGAGAGCTAAGTTGAGAAAGAGTGAGAGAGAGAAGAGCAACGACTCCTTGCCTGGGTTTTCTTCTGCGTAAGTCCTGTCACATCAATACTGCGGACTAAGTGTGTTTTATTGGATATTTACGTTAGGTTAGGTAAGGTTCTCCTGACGCGGGGTCTTAGTCATATGATGGCCCGCCGTTGGGGCTTTTGGTCATCTGACTAGGGCCTTCCGCTGGCTTACCGTTCCACCCCTTTAAAAATTATGGTCATAGTGATAACCATTATGTATATATATATATATATATATATATATATATATATATATATATATATATATATATATATATATATATATATATATATATATATATATATTTATATATATATATGCAATAAGATCACAGTAAACAGGTGATTTCAGAATATGCAAAACAACCACTCTGAAAAAATAGAGAAATTCCAAGCGCTTTCGTGACTACTCACATTATCAAGGAACTATGAAAGTAAAGCATCCAAGGAAGCTATATAAGGGGTCTGGTCGGCACCTCACTATCAGATCCCACAACGGTTTAAACACGTGACGCGCGGCGAGCCAACTTGGAAAGGTCCTTGGCACAACTCACCCCACAAACTATTCTACCCAAGAAATAAGAAATTTTAAAGATTATTTGTCCAGTGTATTATTAAATTCTTCCCAAATTCTATTAATTATAAATGGATCTAATTTATATAACCCAAAGGAAATATTCATATTATTGTCAAAACTGCTTTTTATGAAACAAGATTCAATTATATTCCTGTCGACCATGGACTTGCTTGATACTACTTTCTCAACTTTTTGAAAATCAATTGGATGGTTAAAATCTCTTACATGAATAAATAGAGCATTGGAATCTTGTCCAGTTCTAATGCTATATTTATGTTGTTTTAATCTTAGTTCGAGATTTTTACCAGTTTGACCGTAATAAACTTTATCGCAAATTTTACAAGGAATCTTATAGACACATCCATCAGCATTTTGGGGGGAATTCTTTATCAAAAGTTTTTTTACTGTATCGAGATTTTTGAATACAACTTTAATATTAAAAGTCTTAAGAAGAGAAGGCATATCAACCAAGTTTTCATGGTAAGGGAGAACCAACATATTTTTATTTGAATAAGGCTGGTTGTCCCTTTTTGGGTTGTAAAAAGTATTTCTGGCAACTTTAAAAGATTTATCAATTACATTTCTTGGGTATTTTAAATCATTACCTATTTCATAGATGAGGAAATATCCAAAATTTATGAAATAGGTAATGATTTAAAATACCCAAGAAATGTAATTGATAAATCTTCTAAAGTTGCCAGAAATACTTTTTACAACCCAAAAAGGGACAACCAGCCTTATTCAAATAAAAATATGTTGGTTCTCCCTTACCATGAAAACTTGGTTGATATGCCTTCTCTTCTTAAGACTTTTAATATTAAAGTTGTATTCAAAAATCTCGATACAGTAAAAAAACTTTTGATAAAGAATTCCCCCCAAAATGCTGATGGATGTGTCTATAAGATTCCTTGTAAAATTTGCGATAAAGTTTATTACGGTCAAACTGGTAAAAATCTCGAACTAAGATTAAAACAACATAAATATAGCATTAGAACTGGACAAGATTCCAATGCTCTATTTATTCATGTAAGAGATTTTAAACATCCAATTGATTTTCAAAAAGTTGAGAAAGTAGTATCAAGCAAGTCCATGGTCGACAGGAATATAATTGAATCTTGTTTCATAAAAAGCAGTTTTGACAATAATATGAATATTTCCTTTGGGTTATATAAATTAGATCCATTTATAATTAATAGAATTTGGGAAGAATTTAATAATACACTGGACAAATAATCTTTAAAATTTCTTATTTCTTGGGTAGAATAGTTTGTGGGGTGAGTTGTGCCAAGGACCTTTCCAAGTTGGCTCGCCGCGCGTCACGTGTTTAAACCGTTGTGGGATCTGATAGTGAGGTGCCGACCAGACCCCTTATATAGCTTCCTTGGATGCTTTACTTTCATAGTTCCTTGATAATGTGAGTAGTCACGAAAGCGCTTGGAATTTCTCTATTTTTTCAGAGTGGTTGTTTTGCATATATATATATATATATATATATATATATTTATGAAGGGATTCAGGGAAACCGGCAGGCCGGACTTGAGTCCTGGAGATGGGAAGTACAGTGCCTGCACTCTGAAGGACGGGTGTTAATGTTGCAGTTTAAAAACTGTAGTGTAAAGCACCCTTCTGGCAAGACAGTGATGGAGTGAATGATGGTGAAAGTTTTTCTTTTTCGGGCCACCCTGCCTTGGTGGGAATCGGCCGGTGTGATAATAAAAAAAAAAAAAAATAAAAATATATTTTTATTTATATATATATATATATTTATATTTATACATAATATATGTATTTATATAATATATTTATATACATATATATACATTCATACATATATTTATTTATATATATATACATGTATATTTATAAATATTTATATATATATATATATATATATATATATATATATAGATATATATATATATATATATATATATAATATATATAATATATATATATATATATATGTCGTGCCGAATAGGCAGAACTTGCGATCTTGGCTTAAATAGCAACGTTCATCTTGCCATATAGGACAAGTGAAAATTTGTGTATGCAATAATTTCGCCAAAATCATTCTGAACCTAACGAAAAAAATATATTTCACAGTGTTTGCTTAGTATTAATTTATTTTAAACAAATCTAAAATATATTTGGTTGGGTTAGGCTAAAATAAATTGCGCTTGTTATAATAAGGTTAGGTAAGTTTTCTAAGTTCCTTTTGGTGCAAAATTATAAATTTGTGCATCAACATTAATGAAAAAATATATCTTTAAACGTATAAGATAAAATTTTAGAAAGAACTTAATTTTAAATGAGTTCTTGCTAACTGACCAGTTTTAAATATTCGGCACGACATATATATATATATATATATATATATATATATATATATATATATATATATATATATATATATATATAAATTTGTTATTGAACATTATGTTTGCTTAATTGAAATGTTCAATATAACGTATTTTAGCTAAACAGGACATAGCCTTTCCCTAGTAGTCCGTTTTATGGGACTTTTACTGATTGATAAAGTTTAAATTAGCAAGAAAAAAAGTCATTGGATTCTTTTTGTAGAAAATGGTATCAAATAATTAATGGAATTATAAAAAAATATTATGTATTCACTATACGTAAATCATGTTTGTAAGAGTTCTAAGTAATTCTTCAAATTACAGTGGAAAAGAAGTTTAATATAATGAATATTATATAGAACTGTAAGTCCAAGTATATAATGTAACAATTACTTTGCAAAGAAAATTTGTAGGTTTTTATCTGTAAAAATGTGAGTGGGCAGCTATGACTAAAGAAAATATTTGTACAATGTTTAATATAGAAATCAATTTAAATACAATGAATAATCTCTCTTAATAAAAAAAAACTGCATTGAAAGATTATTTAATAAAGGATGTACAGATTGTACATGTGATGCACATATGCTGTGCATCAGCTGTACAATTTGCAGCTAAAAACCATCGTTGTTATTGCCAGAGTCAACACCATGAATAGCTGACCTTTTTTTTTTTGCTCTCTTTCTCTAAAATAGAAATATTTTTTTGTTTAGATTTTAAATCATTTTTGAATAAGTATATCTGACTTTGGTCTTCTTAAAGAAAGAACGCATCATTATTAAATAATTAATAAATTATTGATAAATCATAATATGGCAGCATTCAGCTTAGATCTTGTGCAAATAAAAATAAATAAATTAGCTGGTGTTCTGCCTAAAATAAATCGACTTCATCTTCTCGTGTATAAAATAAAACATTAAATGTAAAAATTGAATCCATAATAGCTGCCCGAAGTAAACACAGAACACAGAACAGAGGACTCTCAGGTAACGAGGGGCGAGGGGCGAGGGGCGAGGGGCAAGTGGGGACAGGGCGGAGAATAAACGGTGAGAGGAATGTCTTGAGTCGTAGAGAGAAGAGTCAGGACTAGACCCAACTGCTAAGCCTGGAGAAACTCTGACGAAGACGATGTAGAAGGCAACAGGAACTCTGCAGGGGCTGACTACATCTTGCTTGATGGGAAAAAAACTGAGATATGCTGGTGACAGGTGGCTGCAGGCGACAAGGGAGGAGCATATCGATGATTGGTCAGTTATGGAATTAGGTTGTTACTTCGAGTTGTGACGTTATATAACAATACCTTCAAGCTTGTTGATATCAGATCCATTTACAAGACGTTTAAATCGTTGGATCGGGAGGATCATGAGACGTGTTAACAAGTGTTGATTGCAGGAATTCTGAGAGCGATCTTGTATGTGCTCTAGGAGAGAAGAAAGTGTAATTATACCAGCTCCAATGAAAGAAAGATCGATGGTAAACTTGACAGTCTTGTTGGTAAGGTGAGTTTGCAGTTCAGATAACAGCATATCTTGACCATAGTGAACTGTGGTGCAGAAGTGATTCCAATCCATGGAAGATAAGAATCTGCATCATCATCAGGAATGTTATCAAGTCGAGAGTCATAAGATGGTGTTGTTGGCGTGGGTTTAGCCCTCTTAGCAGGAGGTGATGAAGGTGGAGGTGAAGGCTTGATGTCGGCTTCAGTAGAAGAGGAGGAAGATGTTGATAGTGGCAAGGTCTCTGATTGGTGGGTTTCCATGGGGAGTGATGGTGGTAGAGGCTTCTCATTGGTTGCTGTTGGAGTGACGTCACTAGTTGGTAGAGAAGGAGGAGTTACTGAAGAAGTAGAAGCAGAGGTGGCGACTAAGTCTTTCGTGAATTTGAGAATATCTGCCGAAGGTGGAGAGGTTGGAAATACAAACGATGGCGTGTTGTTCAAGGCAAATAACTCGTTGATGGTGGTGTTGAAGGAGCCAGGTACTGCCATGTTCTGCATATGAGCATATAGAAGACAGTAGTGGATCTTTGTTAGGTCACATGCTGGAGGAGTGACGTTGGTGGTGGAGGCGGGTTGAGTGGAAGCTTGAAGGAGTTTTGTAGTATCTGCGGCATAGGTTGGTGACTTGGAAGATGATTTTTTCTGTGCTGCATCTTGAGTTTTCTTTATAATGTCCTTTCGAGTAGGACATTGCTTTTCGAATAGGACGTTGCTTTTGCAGTTTAAACAGGTTGGTGGAGATGGAGTAGAGGCAGTACAGGAACTAAAAGTGTGGCCTTCACTACCACATATGGTGCAGAAATTCTTGTCTTTAACTGGACAGGCCTTGGTGTTGTGCAGATATGAATAACAGTTCCAGCAGAGTTGAATGTAATGAAATCTTTCAGCTTCGATGTAAGTGGGGCTGATGAAATAACAGTACACATCAGTGAAGGTGACTTTGAGCATGGACGAAGCATTTGGGATTTTTGTGATGTTGTCAACAGTGGCCCATGTATTTTGAGTTTCAATAGATGACTTGAGTTCAGAAATTGGTAGCGAAGTGAGAATCTTGTCTAGTTTTTTCAGGAATACTGATCTCCTTGCCTTGAGAGCAGGAGAGGACAAAACAGTAAATCCTTGAGCAGGAAGAGTAGTGGTGGCTTCAGTAGTCAGTAGCTTCTCAGCTTCAGCATCATTGTGACACACGATAATAAAGGCTTCCTTGAGTGTCAGAATAGCGTTGAACTTCACTTGCAACCCACCCTGAACGGCGGTTGCAAGAGCAAGCTTCGTTGAATCATCACCAGTACCACTGTTGGGCTTGATCTTGACACGACTTGCATAGCTCATCGTGGTGCAAGTCAAGGATGAAGACGATGGTATAAGTTCCCCTACCCAACGGGGATCGTAGGGAAACTGAATAAGTAGGAGAGCTGCTATGACCTGCCAAGGCGAGAGTCAAGGCAGAATGCCCGAAGTGCAACAACAACAAGAAGGACTCGCAGGTAAGAACTCCTAGGGGGCGAGGGGGAAGTTGGGACAGGACGAAGAACAGACGGTGAGAGGAATGTCTTGAGTCGAAGAGAGAAGAGTCGGGACTAGACCCAACCGCTAAGCCTTGGAAGCACATGGAAACAGCAACACATAAAGCAGGAGAACACTCACACATCTGGCTGGCTGTATCTTGTGGTCTTGATGTTGACTGGCTGCTGGCAGAAGCTAGCCAGTCAACAGAAGCTTCTTGATTAGCGAGGAATTGTTAAAGTGAAAGTCAGTTGTTACGTCACATCTTCAGTGGTGGAGGTTGTAATAATGTTGGTAGAATTACCGACAATATGTTAAGTAAAAGGACACAAGTGCAAATAATGTGACATTTTTATTGTGGCAACGTTTCGCTCTCCAGGAGCTGTGTAACGGCTTGACAAAGCTCCTGGAGTGCGAAACGTTGCCACAACAGAAATATCACATTAGTTGCACTTGTGTCCTTTTACTTTGCATACAGTGGTGGAGACATTTTTAATGTTGTGCAGTTGTTGGGAGGAAACGATGAGTAGTCTTGTGAACTTGGGTTTTAAGGGCTGGGTCGGTTTGTATCAGGTCCAAGGTCTCGATGAGTGATGAGAAGGAGCAATGGGTTCCTTTACGATTAGTAAACTTGACTGTCCTGTCAATTACATTCTCGTACAAGGTGTGGATGTCGACATTCATGGTGGGCTCTCGGGAGGGAGTTGTATAAAAAGTTATGTCTTTCCAGCTGAGGCAGCAATCTTGGTGGCGGTCGTCCGTAGCTATGCTATGCGTCTAGTGATGGCTGGTGAAGTTTTAGTTTTCTTCTTTGGTGGTTGCAGCAATGAAGGTGCAGACAATGTTGGTGTCTCAGCTGTAGAGTGTAGAGAAGACTGTGGTGGAATCGCGGCTTCTGATTGGTCCATTGGTGTAGTGGTGAGTGGAGGCAAGGGTGAATGTTGATTGGAGGATGCAGAAGAGCAGGCGTCGTCGTTTTCAAGTATCAATTCCTGCAAGTCATCTGGCGCTTCGAAACTGACGATCTTCGGGATTATCTTCAAAATATCAGCTGAGGGTGGACTGGCAGGGAAGGTGAATGATGGCATGTTGTTGAGTGCAAGAAGTTCATTAATAGTCGTGTTGAAAGAGCCAGGTTTCGCTGCATTTTGCATGTGAGCAAACCTTATGCAGTAATAGATTTTAGTAGAGATATCGCCTGGTAGAGGAGAGGTAGTGAGAGTTGTCAGTGACGACTGTTGAGTGGCTTGTAAAAAATTGGAGGTTCTTGACTGAATCTTTGCAATTGCAGCGTAAGTAGGGGAGTTTCCAGATGACTTCTTATTGTCTTCATTTAGTTTCTTAGAAAGAATATCCTTGCGAACTGGACATTTGGCTGCAGGTGGGAGCAGAAGTTGATGTAGGTGGGAGCAGCAGCAGAAATGCAGGAACGAAAAGTCATGACCTTCAGACCCACAGGTGGAACATATCTTCTTATTCTTCACATGGCAGTTGGCAGTTGAATGATTGTAGGAGCAGCATGTCCAACAAGGTGTTATGTATTTGGTGCGTTCAGGTTCAATTTGTCGAGGGTTGATAAAGTAGTAAGAGATGGCCAGGCCATCAGACAGTGCTCTGGTCGCCATGGTGACGTCCAGAAACGTGACCCTGAGCATCGAGGAAGCGTTGGGGATCTTCACAACGGAGTCAGTCTTGGCCCAGGTGTTGAGGTCTTCAAGTGATGACTTAATTTCCTCAAGAGACATGTTCGTGATTAGCCTATCAAGGTGTTTCATGACCACAGACCGGTTAGCGAGCATGTAAGGTGACGTGCAGATGGTAAAGCCTCGGTCTTCATTGCCGTAGGTGTAAGTACTTTGTCAATTCTATTTGATTCGCCGGTAATCCCGGCCCGGGTCTCTTCCAACTTTGTCAGCTTCAGCATCATCAAGAAAGGTGACGATGAAAGCTTCTTTCAGAGAAGTAATCTTCGAGTGAGGCTGCAAGCTCAAGCTTCGTGGTATCATTAATGACAGTAGTCTTGGGTTTAATTCTCACACGATGAGACATCGTGGAGATGGTAGAGGTTCCCCTCCCCAACGGGGATCATAGGGAGACTATATAGTAGGAGAGCTGCTATGCCCAAAATGGATTCTATTCTATTCTATTTGATTCGCCGATATGGTATCCCGGCCCGGGTCTCTTCCAGTTTGGTGACCCGGCATTGGCTCCCAGGGTAGGGAAGTGTCGTTTATCTTTTCTTGCACATGCGTGGCAGTTCTTCAGCGGGAAGGGGGGGTACCTCACCGGCTCTATGGCCAGATGACGTATCAAACGTTAGTATGCACTAACGGCGGCTGGTGTGCGGTGCAATGGAGGCCCAAAGCAGGCCCTCACAGCGACTTCAGCGGGGGGAGGGGGGGGAGGTGACGTGCAATGACTGGAAGTAAGGTTTCCAAGTCCCTGACAGCTAAGTACACAAGATGTGCTGCCTCATCCTCTCGGGCCTGCCCCACTGGGGTCATTGGGAAGTGTCTACGGCAAAGGGGCATCGTAGCCGGGCAGTCTAACAGGTAGTGCACCAAGGGCTTCGGAACCATTCGGTCACAATGGGCACAGAGCTCCTCTCTTGCCCGTTCGACAATCCGCGCAGTGGTGGGATACCCTAAGCGTAGGCGGTGGATATGCACCCTCAGTTCTCTGGACTGTGTCCGAATACTTGGAGGGGGCGCCCTGTGGGTCGCCCTGACATACCAGTGGAGGCTCCGTGAATCCCCAGGGTCAGGGAGTGGGCGCCTGGCGGCACCGGCAGCCCACAGCGCAATCTGGCTGAGGCTGATGGAGATTGCAGCACGTGGCTGTGCCTCGAGGGTTGCAGTCCTAGCAGCCTCATCTGCAGCATCATTACCAGGGATACCCACATGGCTCGGGATCCAGTTGATGGTGGCCCTGCTACCCTGGGCCATGAGTGTCTGCAGGTCACCCCGGATGGATGTGATTAAGTGTATGTTGTCCTTTGGCTCTCTGTGCATAATTATTTGGATCGCTGCCTTGGAATCAACGTGGATGACGGGGGGATGCTGATGGTCTGCAATTGCATGCTGCAGAGCTTGTTGGATGGCAAAGAATTCAGCCTGGAGGATGAATTAATGGTCTGGGAGGCGTCAACCTGCTGTCAGATTGCTGTGGAACATCCCAGCAGCTGTGCGGCCTACCACTGGATCTCTGGAGCCATCGGTGTAATATGGCACCCCAAAATGGATTTTTTTTTTCTTATTCGCCGGTACTTTTTATTATTATTTACTTAAATCTTGAAGTAAATCTAGATCTGCAAATACACTATTATTATGGGACGTTGATGAGTAAAGACAGAATATCGATTCTAGCAGAAGCAAAATCCAAAGTATTTTTTAACAAATTTTTTATATGAAAAACAAGCAAGATGAGGATTAAATGGTTAACAAATTAGTATTGTGTCAGTACAACTCCAAATTGGAATTCCTTCCTTGTGAGTGATTGTGGTTTTGTACATAATACCAGCAGAGGAATTATATCTATATGTTTATATTTATCTTCTACTATTTTTTTTAAGTTACGAAACATTCGATTAAGTTTACTTTTTAAAATTAATGATTTTTTGTCAAATGGCTCAACACTTATCTTAAAATAATTTTGGCCACCAGTTTCTATATATAATCAATTTAATAAAGAATTGCTACGTGAATTCTTCTATCTGGTGTTGTTATATAAATATTCAGAGAAAGGTAGGTAAATGGCAGCCTTAATGTAGAACGTTACTAACACTGTGTCGTATTTATCAGAGTTGGAGGTGAAGGGAGAATGTAGCGAGCTCATGACCGGCCACAAGAATGAACTCATCGACAGTCATGAACTGAACGAGACTGATCCATTCCTGGTAAGTTGTCATCTTATGACAAGCGAAAAGCTTTTAATAGTATTTACTATAATTCTCTCCTACTGAAGCTCAACCATTTTGGATTTCCTGAAACCTCCTCGCTCCTTTGCAATCTTATGCACAATTGCATAAGACTTATGCACGAATTCTTTGCACAGTTTATTCAGAAATATCTCTACCATTCACTTTAAGCCTTAAAATTTTAAGTAACTTAAATCCTCCTTTCCTTTATATTAACGAAATATGCATGCTCCCTGCCAGTTCCTATGTGCCTTCCCTCTGTCACACATGTATTGAACAACTCCACAAACCGCCCCAAAAACCATACCTTCATCAGCTTCTAATATTTCAGTCTGAATCCCATCTGTACCAGCTTATTAATCCACTTTCATTCTACCCACTGCCTCTTGCATTAGCCCTCGTTTCTCACTCCATCACAATGCTTTAAACCTTATTTTTACTCTCCATGCTTCTCCATTCTCTGTATAGCCTTCCTTCAATGTAAATACCTCTCATATGCCAAGTTTTCTTCATTAACATCCTCTTTCACTTATCTTTCAACTAATCGATTCTTTTCCCTCAAGTTGCCTGATGAGAATTCCATGCATGGCTTCAGGTTCCACCGTATCATAAGCTCCTCTCCACTCTAAGGCCAGCAACGCCCCTCTGCTCCCCCTCCCACTCATATCCCCTACAAATCCATCCAGAACCCCATGCCCGTTCAACACTGACCGGCCAGGTAATCCTTACCATCTCGGAGACACCACCCTGTATACCTCACACGTCATGCGATTACCCACACCTTTGCAAATATCTTATAATCCGCACACATCAGAGAAATGGCTCTATGGTCCCAAAGGGTCTGCTGTGTCCCCCCCTTCAATACCACCACCACTATTGCTTGCACCTCCCCCAACCTCCTCCCCCTCCTTCATCGCATTCAACAACCTCACCAAAAAAAAAAAAAATCATTATATCCCATTGCTGCACATTAAATTCACCCTGAAGGCCATCCAAACCTGGCGATTTACGTCTTCCCATCGCCGACAGCACCTTCCATATTTCATCTTCTTCAGTCGCACCCCCCAGTGCCTTTCTGTCGCTCGCACCAAGTTGACACTGTATACTCGCACACCCCCCCTAACCCTTATTTTACTAATACACTGTCCAACAAACTGCTATCATTACTCCTAGTACCGATCCACTTTATATTCAAACTTCAATTAGAAGCCCCCATTATCATTTTCCTTGGTATTAAAAGTTTACCTAATATGCTCTCTAAAACAGTTTCTTCCATTTTGTTTATGAATATCAGTGGAACATTAATAACTATTATGCTTTCCTAAGAAAGAATTTACAAAAAACCTTAAATGCCATTAAAAATTGTTTTGTTACATAAATTCAGTTTCGGAATGAAGTATAGCCTTTTTTGTCTCCACTGAAAATACTTCCATAAATCTTGTTCTTAACATAGTTCTTGGTGGTTTCTTTTCAACTCCCCGCCTTTCCTCAGGCTGATTACCTAGTCCTTGACTGTTGTTATCTTCCTGATGTGGCTGCACTTGGATCTTATTTGACTTTCGAGAATGTGTGTGTGTGTGTGTGTGTGTGTTTGCACATATCTGAGATTGGGTTGAGTGTCTGTATGGATTAGTGTTAAATAATCTTCGTGTGGCTATTTTTTCTCAGGGAACGTCAGAGTGCAGTACTGGAACGGCGTCCACACCAGCCAGCACGGGCGGAGGTGCTGTGTTTACTATCCCTGCCCACATACCTCCCCCGCCACAATATTGTTCTGCTTCGTGTAACGACCTGTCGCCCACCCAGCACGCACTACAGCACACTTCTGGCCCCCAGTACACTGTTTCATGCTCTTCGAGTAGTCAGCATACACTGCCGCGCTCCTCGGAAAGTCTGCACTCGCTGCACAATTCTCCAGTCATCCAGCACACATTTCGAAGATCATCTACATTACATCACTGTCTGCAGCGCTCTTCCTCGTTGGATTACGATGCAGGGCACACCGTGGGCTCTCAGCATTGTCTAGCCAGGGCATCGCCACCTCCTATTAAGCATCACGGAATTCCTGCTACATTCTCTTTTCAGCATCCTACCCACGCCCAGATTATCTACACAACGGGGACAGATGCCGCTCTGCAGCGGCCACCGGAAACTCCTCAGGTACACCAGCCGGCCGCTATACACTATGTGCAGCCTCATCCAGGTGTAGGGGGCGACACCCCACCCTCCATTGCCACCACATACATGAGCGCCCCCACTGCCACTCTGCATACGTCGCATCACGTGGGTCTAGGGACCATACAAAGCCAACTAGGGGAAGGAGCACATCTTCAGATGACTTTAGCGTTACAGGGGAGTACAGAGTACAGAGGAGAACCCTCTAATATAAACTCTAGTCCCAAGAACAGAAGCAGGCACGTCACCTGGACCGGTGGGACTGTTCACGGAGCGGAAAGTGCTGTGTAGCCACCTCATGGCTTGTGTGTAAGTGTCACTGCTGATGCTGCCCGGCACACGGCAGCTGTATCATTTCCTGTGTCCCGTGACGCAGACATCCAAGTGTTACATCGTATAATGATAAACACTAATTAACGAAACATCACAAGCATATTCTTATCAACAGTGTCATATTTTTCATATACTATATATATATATATATATATATATATATATATATATATATATATATATATATATATATATATATATATATATATATATGTATGTATGTATACATATATATATATATATATATATATATATATATATATATATATATATATATATATATATATATATATATATATATATATATATATTTAGTAGCACGGATATACAGCCAAGGAATCTTTTAAGACCGTGTATCACACCAAAATGTTTATGTGAAGAGATGGAAGGTAGATCCACCTTGCCATAATAGCGAGACAAGTTCTACCTAACCATCCTGGCTACGATACCTGACGAGAACTGCTGATGTAACTTCGTGAAGGAGGTCGAGTAACACATTATTTAAAAAATATAAATTATTATAACATATGTGCACTAACGCTGTTTGCTCATACTTATGACAATGACTTTACTATCAATTATAATAATAATAATAATAATAATAATAATAATAATAATAATAATAATAATAATAATAATAATAATAATAATAATAATAATAATAATAATAATAATAATAAATGTTAATAAAAATGCAATACCAGAAAAAACCCTCATATAAATAAAAACAAGAGTCTGAATCAAAGTTAGTCTTTTCAATGGATGATCTGAGAATCCAAGAATCAAAAATGTATAAATTGTTAAAGTTTATACGAAGGTAACTTGAAAACAACCCACTGTATCATATGGCTCGAAGGGGTTTTTTAGTGTGTGAATATTATGGAGACAGTAAAAAAAGAATAGGCATAGATTGGAAATATTGATTTTTTGGGAATCTGATATTGAGTTTCTATGAATAATTCGTTGATGTTGAAATATGAACTAATTCTAGATGAAGAACTTTTGTATGTTTTTAATAATTACCAGTGTTATCGAGTGAACTGAAAGATTTTTTCAAGCATACTGCAGGCACTAGCTCCTGGACCTGACTTTCATCATGTGGCCTTTGTATATATTATGTATCCTTTGTATACTTGTTAGTCAGCTGAAGATGGCTTTAGATGTAGGCCAAAATATAGAGTAATTTTCTCATATGTTACATGTTCTCCAAGTGTGATAGTTTTAAATATATAATATATAAATATATATAAATACATAGGCAAATAACTACATTGGCTGAGCCTCGAACCTTCGATCTTTAGCATGTCTCTGGGTAGCCTGTTAAGAACTTGAGACGCCTTAATCCACTTAGCCACCAATCTCAAATATAACAGGCGTCTAGCAGCACTAGACGTCGCTCCTGTTGCGACCTACGTGGTTGAGGCAACCAAAGGAATAATTTCATTCTATACTCGTTTCGAATATCAGTTGCACAAGCAGGGTACAAGGGTTCGAGGCTCGGCCAGTGCAGTTGTTATTTGTTTAAAAACCACTTGCTCATGGATGCATTATATATATATATATATATATATATATATATATATATATATATATATATATATATATATATATATATATATATATATATATATATATATACATATATATATATATATATATATATATATATATATATATATATATATATATATATATATATATATATATATACATATCTGTGTGTGTGTGTGTGTGTGTGTGTGTGTGTATGAGTGTGTACTCACCTAGTTGTGGTTGCAGGGGTCGATTCATAGCTCCTGGCCCCGCCTCTTCACTGGTCGCTACTGGGTCACTCTCCCTGAACCATGAGCTTTATCATACCTCTGCTTAAAGCTATGTATGCATCCTGCCTCCACTACATCGCTTCCCAAGCTATTCCACTTCCTGACTACTCTATGACTGAAGAAATACTTCCTAACATCCCTGTCATTCATCCGTGACTTCATCTTCCAACTGTGTCCCCTTGTTGCTGTGTCCCACCTCTGGAACATCCTGTCTTTGTCAACCTTGTCAATTCCTCTTAGTATTGTATATGTAGTTATCATGTCACCCCTATCTCTACTGTCCTCCAGTGTCGTCAGGTCGATTTCCCTTAATCTCTCCTCGTAGGACATGCCCCGTAACTTTGGGACTAGTCTTGTTGCAAACCTTTTCGCTTTCTCTAGATTCTTTACATGCTTGGCTAGGTGTGGGTTCCAAACTGGTGCCGCATACTCCAATATGGGCATAACGTACACAGTGCACAGGGTCCTGAACGATTCCTTATTAAGATGTCGGAATGCTGTTCTGAGGTTTGCCATGCGCCCATATGCTGCAGCAGTTATTTGGTGGAAATGCGCCTCAGGGGATGTGCCCGGTTTTATACTCACCCGAAGATCTTTTTCCATGACTGAGGTTTGTAGTCTCTGGCCCCCTAGACTGTACTCCGTCTGCGGTCTTCTTTACCCTTCCCCAATCTTCATGACTTTGCACTTGGTGGGGTTGAACTCCAGGAGCCAATTAATGGAGCAGTTCTGCAACCTGTCCAGATCCCTTTGTAGTTCTGCCTGGTCGTCGTCCGAATGAATTTCTCTAATCAAATTCACATCATCTGCAAACAGGGACACTTCAGAGTCTATTCCTTTCGTCATGTTGATCATGTGTGTGTGTGTGTGTGTGTGTGTGTGTGTGTGTGTGTGTGTGTGTGTGTGTACTCACCTAATTGTGGTTGCAAGGGTGGAGACTCAGCTCCTGGCCCCACCTCTTCAGTGATCACTACTAGGTCCTCTCTCTGCTTCCTGAGCTTTGTCATACCTCATCTTAAAGCTATGTATGGTTCCTGCCTCCACTACATCACTTGCTAGGCTATTCCACTTCCTGACGAATCTATGACTGAATAAATACTTCCTAACATCCCTGTGACTCGTCTGAGTCTTCGGCTTGTTTCTTTGTCCCCTCTCTGGAACATCCTGTCTCTGTCCACCTTATCTGTTCCACGCAGTATTTTGTATGTCATTATCATGTCTCCTTTGACCTCCAGTGTCGTCAGTCCGATTTCCCTGAATCTTTCTATGTAGGACATTCCCCTGAGCTCTGGAACTAACCTTGTTGCAAACCTTTGCACTTTCTCTAATTTCTTGACGTGCTTGACCAGGTGGGGGTTCCAAACTGGTGCTGCATACTCCAGTATGGGCCTGATGTACACTGTGTACAGTGTCTTGAATGATTCCTTACTAAGGTAACGGAATGCTATTCTCAGGTTTGCCAGGCGCTCATATGTTGTGTGTGTGTGTGTGTGTGTGTGTGTGTGTGTGTGTGTGTGTGTGTGTGTGTGTGTGTGTGTGTGTGTGAGTGTGTGTGTGTGTGTGTGTGTGTGTGTGTGAGTGTGTGTGTGTGTGTGTGTGTGTGTGTGTGTGTTTGTGTGTGCGAGTGTGTGTGTGTACTCACCTACTCACCTAGTTGAGGTTGCAGGAGTCGAGTCCAAGCTCCTGGCCCCGTCTCTTCACTGGTCGCCACTAGGTCACCCTCCCTGAACCGTGAGCTTTATCATACCTTTGCTTAAAGCTATGTATGGATCCTGCCTCCACTACATCGCTTCCCAAACTATTCCACTTCCTGACTACTCTGTGGCTGAAGAAATACTTCCTAACATCCCTGTCATTCATCTGTGTCTTCAACTTCCAACTGTGTCCCCATGTTGCTGTGTCCCATCTCTGGAACATCCTGTCTTTGTCAACCTTGTCAATTCCTCTTAGTATTGTATATGTAGTTATCATGTCACCCCTATCTCTCCTGTCCTCCAGTGTCGTCAGGTCGATTTTCCTTAACCTCTCCTCGTAGAACATACCTCTTAGCTCTGGAACTAGTCTTGTTGCAAACCTTTGCACTTTCTCTAGTTTCTTTACGTGCTTGGCTAGGTGTGGGTTCCAAACTGGTGCTGC